>NC_090439.1:695179482-695479482 GCF_031143425.1 Pleurodeles waltl
TGTTAAACACTCTTCCTCGGGCACCGCCGGCTGCCTTGCCCCTCAGTGCTTTATCTTCTCAGATATTTCTCTTTGAAATTTCTTCTAAGTCCAAAGGCAAGCCGAGACCAGGTCCAATTCACTTTGTGTATCCGAACTGTGATTCATTACGGACAGCCATAACTATTGACATTGCCCCAGTCTTGAGTGACTAAGGGGCTGAGGGAGATTGACCACCTCTGTGCCCTACCCCAGCAACCATGCTGGCCCCTCTTAAGGTCCCCTGGGGTGCAGAATGGGATATGGCCCCCTGCTCCTAGCACACAGTGCTGTGTGAACTCTGACTGTATCATGCTGCTGAGTGGGGAAGTCCGTAGTAGGCACCAGGGGCCTGCAGTGATGTTGGTTACCCAACTGACCTGTTTTGACACACAGTCTAAGGAATCTAACGTGTATGAGTCAGGGAGCCGAATAAAACCCCATGACAAAATGAAAGTAAGGGTCAGCCTGTACTAGTTGAGGTGGGATTCTGCTGTGGTCTCACTGCATGATCACTGCCAGTCCTCTCACCCATTCTTTTGGGAAATGAGGCAGAAGTGTATGTGATAGAACGTGAAATATGGTGGACTATGCATGGGCATGTCAAAGCCAGAGGAAACTCTGGCAGAGGTCTGTAGCAGTTCTGATGTGTTCATCAGTCGACTGACCTGGGTCAAAAGGTGAAAGACTAATCAAATCATCTAGTAGATGTTTCCCTCTGCAATGTGTAACAACTCACCTTCTAAGAAAACTAGCAGTGAAAATGAATGGTGCTGGAGTGTCAGGCCCATACCTGTCCATTGCTAGAGCTGAGCACCACAGATTGCTAAGCTGGAAAATGGAGGAGGGCCATTGTGGTAGGCACGGAAGCCTAGAGTGTGGGTCTGGGTGGAGCAATGCAGATGTAGACCTTGGTGGCAGTAGAAAATATTTTGAAGGCCTAAACGGAGAAGGGCTCCATGTGAACATCAATTGAACATGGGTCAGTCATCCCTAAGTGATGAACCAGTGTCATTCAGAAGGGACTGGCGAGGGCTTCCATTGCCCTCTCTAAATAGAAAGGAAGTTTGCTTTACATACCGGAACCTAGATTGGCGGAAACATGCGCCCTTAGAGAGTCCAGTATAGTAATGCAATGATTCTGGAGAAGTTGGTGGAAGCCCCAGGGAGAGTTCTCTTTTTTTGTGAAGAGCAGGGCACCTTGGAGTGAGTTTGCCCTGACAGATGGGCCTGAGCCTTTGAGTGTTAAATTTGTCCAATGAGCTTTGACTGGTCCTTGAAATTCCAAGGTAGATGGTGTAAATCTTGCACCGGACCCATATCTGCAGCAGGTCTTCAAAGTGAACAGCCTCTGACAATTTGGGACAATGTAGATAAGGGAAGTCGGAAAGTCACATTCTTTACTTTGGATAATAATAATTGGCCACCTCCGTTACCCTTAATGCACTGTTGGCTTGTGGTGCACCCATTAGTAAATTATTCTGAGCCAGGGTTTCTTAAGTAGCAGAGCAGCAACCTTGCTGCGATCTACTGAAAGGCATCCTCTGAGCCAAGCCTTTGTCTCCATCTGTGGGTGCCTCTGTCCTTTGGGGTGATTCTGCCACCAAGCTAGTGAGAGAAATGGGGTACAGGTGTGTGAGAGGCCACCTGCCATGCAGGTTGGTGGCCTCCACTTCTACTGAGTTGCTTGTTCAGGGACAAGGGCACAGTCCCTCACAGGTCAGTAGAATGACAAGATGGACAGACTGGGCACCAGAGGTGCCACCTGGGTGGCTCAAGGAAGGAGCATTCTGATCGTTGGCTTAATTGTTGGCACTCTGAACACCAGGTCGGCCGAGCCATCTGTTTGGCAGGCTGGATGACCAGATGACCAGTCAGTGGCTGCACAATCAGGTGATCAGTTGGTAAATGGCCAACCAGATGGGAAACAACCTTTATCACGCAGTGATTACCATGCATTACACTTACCATGCAGTCATTACAACACATATACCTTTACCACGCATGTCTTCACCATAAATGCCTTTAACATGCATTATTGGGGAAGTATATGGTAGTATGGGCAGGTGTCTGATTGCAAACGTTGGTGGGTTTTAAGGAAATATTTATGACATATTGTATTTATAGGTGTAGGAGGCTGGCCTGGCTTAAAGTGGGTACCTGATGGTACTTACACCTTGTGCCAGGTCCAGTTATCCCTTAGTAGTAGATTAGCAGTCTTCTAGCAGCTTAGGCTGATAGAGGTAGCTAGAGCAGAGCAGCTTAGGCTGAACTAGGAGACATGCAAAGCTCCTACTATACCACTTATATCATATAGCACTATATCATAAGAATCACAATACTTCTCCTTTGCACAGAAGATGTCCTACGGCGTGCTGGAGGATGCAGAGTTGTTTCCACGGAGAAAGACTGCAAAGAAGCCTTGCTAGCTGCAAAGGTCAAGGTTGAAGAAAATGGGTGCTGCCCGAGCCCAGGAAGGACCAGGAGGTTGCCCCTTGGAAGAGGAGACAGAGGGGGTGCTCAGCTATACCGAGAGCCCACGCAGAAGCAGGTAGCACCCGCAGAAGTACTTGAACATGGGTTCAAGAAAACTGAGCATGGCAGTCATCTCAACCCTACAAAGGAGGGTCCCACGAAGCCGGTGGTCAACTCAGCGAGTTGAGCAATGCAGGACAGAGTGCTGGGGACCTGGGCTGTGCTGTGCACGAAGGATTCCTTGCAAAAGTGCACAGAAGCCCTAGCAGCTGCAGTTCACGCAGTACAGGATTACTGTCTGGCGTGGGGAGGCAAGGACTCCACCAAATTTGGACAGATGGACCGCTGGACTATCAGGGTCAATTGGATCCAGCTCCTGTGTTCCAGGGACCAGGCTCGTCATGATGAGAGGGGACCCAGAGGACCGGTGAAGCAGAAGTTTGGTGCCTGCGTTAGCAGGGGGAAGATTCCGTCGACCCATGGGAGATTTCTTCTTGGCTTCCAGTGCAGGGTGAAGGCAAACAGCCCCCAGAGCATGCACCACCAGGAAACAGTCGAGAAAGCCGGCAGGATTAGGCGCTACAATGTCGCTGGTAACCTTCTTGCTACTTTGCTGCAGTTTTGCAGGCGTCCTGGAGCAGTCAGCGGTCGATCCTTGGTAGAAGTCAAAAAGGGAGATGCAGAGGAACTCTGGTGAGCTCTTGCATTCGTTATCTGGGGAGAAGCCCACAGGAGAGACCCTAAATAGCCCTCAGATGAGGATTGGCCACCTAGTCAGGCAAGCACCTGTCAGGAGGGGTCTCTGACGTCACCTGCTGGCACTGTCCACTCAGAGGCCTCCATTGTGCCCTCACACCTCTGAATTCAAGATGGCAGAGGTCTGGGACACACTGGAGGAGCTCTGGGCACCACCCCTGGGGTGGTGATGGACAGGGGAGTGGCTAGCAGGATCCCAGTGAGACAGCAAAAACACCCTGACATATACTCACAAACAGGCCAAAAGTGGGGGTAACAAGGCTAGAAAGAGGCTACCTTCCTACACTAGGTACATCTATCTATCTATCTATCTATCTATCTATCTATCTATATATGTATATGTATATATATATATATATATATATATATATATATATACATGTATTAATAAGGATTTTTCAAAAACTGGATTACTTACCTTTTAGGACTGGATGCAAGGGATTAAGGGATGTTGGGTCTGGAAATGTATTAATAATCAGTCATTCATTTTATTACCTGAGCATTATTTTTTAAAATATGAATTAATAGTTCTTTCATTACAAAAAGTCATATTAAATGTTTTTTTTAAAGCTAAAAAAACAACCTTTAGGAATAGGATATAAGGCATATAGGGGAACTGGGTGTGGAAGTCTATTAATTCTCAGGTACTAACTTTATTACCTGAGTTTTAATTTATAAAACTTGAAAAATTATGTTTTTTAAAGAGGACATTAACTTTAATGACTATTTTATAAACTAGAAAACTAACCTTTAGGGACTAGCTATAAGGATTAGGTGGGCAAGTGTAACAATCATGTATTCATTTTAATAAATGTATGTTTTTATTGCAAAAAATAATCTTTGAGAAAAACTAGAAAAGTGACCATTATGATGGCATGTAATGGATATAGGGGTATTGGGTAGGGATGTTTAATAATACTTGGATACTAACTTTAATACCAGAGTATTAGTTCATAAAACTTAAAATATATGTTTTTTTAAAGCTTATAATAATTTTATTACATATGTTAGAAAATAGACAACTAACCTTTAGGAAGAGGATGTAAGGGTTATAGGGGCTTTGGGTGGGGAAGTGTACTGATTCTAAAGTATTTATTTTAATACCTGGGTATTCATTTTTAAAACATGAAAATATAGGTTTTTTTATTTCTAAAATTATTTTTTTAATGTTTCAGAAACTAGAAAACTAACCTACAGGGACAGGACATAAAGAAACCTGGGTATTGGGTCAAGAAGTCTATTAATATTTAAGTACTAATTTGTATACATGATTATTCATTTTTAAAACATGAATTTATATGGCTGTTAATGCTAAAATTAATTTTAGAAAATATTTTAGAAACTAACAAACTCACCTTTAGGGACAAGATGAAGGGTATATTGTAGTAAAGGGTGGGGAAGTGTAATAATACTCGGGTATTAGTTTTAATACCCAGAATTAATTATAAACCAAAATGTAGTACATATTTTGAATCATACATATTCAAATTAGAGGTAGGAGGGAATTGTATGATATGTATAAGATCTTTAACATGTTACAAACAATCATTTGTTTTAAATTATGAAAACATTTACACTAATTTAATTGTAAAAGCTCTTCTTGGGTGAAGGTTGGGTCCTAACTCCTGCAGGACGTAGCATGATGGCTCCCAGAGACAGTACACAGCAGCTCAGCTTGTGGAGGTCTTGCTTGCTGGAATTTCAGGAGTCAAGTGAGCAAGGATGCAGAAAATGGTGGTCACGGCTGCCGCATACAGGACCGTTACTGCCGGCAGTGATCGACATTGGCCCCAGTCCCCCGTAGGCAGCAACGTTAACCAATGAGAAGTTGCATGGCGGTTGCGACCGCCTACCACCATGACGACATACGCCAGCGGACTTACGTCACTTCTATCTGACCAGTGCTGCAGGACAGGGGGCTGCCATTTTAAGCACATAACATGCGTTAATGCAGCAAAATAAGTGCACCACACACTTTTTTGAGCTGAATACAGAGTAGGCCTATGTTGTGCCTTCATGGCTTGGCTCACACATGTGACATTTATGACACAGTTACCTTATATGGCTGGTTGTCAAATAACCTGTATGTCCAGTTACTCGTCCGCTGGTTGGCGATGTAACCATAAAGTTATATGGCATTACTACATACTGCAAGACAGGTCAGTGTACCATGTAGGGAACATGACATGTGATGTATGTCAGAAACTGTTGATCAGGGGCAGCAAGGTGCAGCAAGGATGGAGTCCATGCTGCTTCAGCATTCCCAAAATTGTATGTGTCGGCAGTGTGAGGCATGTTGACCGTGTTAGGTGTGTCAGTTATGATATGTTCTGCTAACATTTGAGTGCATATCACATTGTACATTCTCTCCTCTCTTTTCTAGATACCTTGTCATGAGAATGTTGAGACATGCACTAGTGCACCATCCGCTAATAGACCTTGCAACCCTGGAGGAGAGGCACATAATTCAGACCTATCGTCTGAATCATCAGACCATCATGGATCTATGTACCCAGCTGAAGCCAAATCTATTGCCTGCCATACATAATCCCTGTGCCACCCCTCCCACAGTTCAAGTTCTGTCAGTGCTACACTTTCTTGCCACAGGCTCTTTTCAGATTACAATGGATGTCACAGCCCATGTTCAGTCTTGTGTTGAAGGATGTACTGTGTGCTTTCGTGAAACACCTGGACAGCTACACGAGATTCCACCAATGAGTGGATTTGGCCCATGTGAAGGTAGACTTCTATGATGTGGGACACATCCATCATGTAAAAGGGGTCATAGAGAGCACCCATATACCTTTGATCTCCCCCAGTGCCAATGAACAGGAGTATAGGAACAAGAAAAACTACCACTTCATCAATGTTCAGGTGGTGTGTGTAGCAGACCTCTACATCTCACAAGTGGCAGCCAAGATTCCTTGATCTGTGCATGACTCTTACATTCTGAGGAACAACAATGTCCCACACATGATGGCACATCTACAGAGAGAGAGGGCTTGGCTCATTGGTAGGTATGCATTTGGAGGTGTGTCCCTGTCATGACACCTGTCATCACAGTGTTCCCTGTGGCTGTACCTGTCTTGTAAAAGGTCCCATCTATGTGTTCACAAGTGACTCCTGCTATCCTAACCTTCTCTGGCTGTTGACACCAGTGGGGTACCCTGCCACTGAAGGGAAAATTGTTTCATAAGGCCCACGGCAGGACGAGGAGTGTAATTAAAATGACATTTTGCCTCCTGAAGGCCAGATTCAGGTACCTGCATGTACACTCCCCAAAAGGTATACCAGATCATATTAGCCTAGTGCATGCTCTACAATCTAGCCCTGAGACGTCAGATACTGTTGCTAGCTGATGAGGAGGAGGCAGCTGGAACAGTGGCTGATGATGCAGATATGGAAAGTGATGAGGAGGCAGATGAGGAAGCTGCAGTTGACTCAAGGGCTGAGGTCATCTATCATATCTTCCATTGACATTCAGGTATGTTGTCTGTGTATTTGCATGTGCAGTATTTCAACATAGCTTGGTATCAATGGTCCTCCTGATTTGTATTATCAGTGGTGGTGTAATGTGTTCCTATCCCTATGTGCATGTTGTGGCAGGTGACTGATTGCATGTAAGGTGCAGCAGGAAAATGTATTCTCTGCAGGTTGCAAGAATCACTATGGACAGGTCTGTATTGTGCTATGTATCCTACATTCTCTTGTTCTCATGTCATTGCAGTGAGTGACTATGTACTGTTCATCTTTGTCACTCCTACCTAATGCATGAGGCATTCATGTTCATTAGCCTTTGGTTACTGTTCACAGAGTAGAGTTTTGAACATTATAGATGCCAGATACAGTGGGTTTGGTGATGTATTTTCTGAGACTGGTGATGTAGAAGTGATATCTGTTGTACCCTGTGTAGTTGCATACTACAGTGAGCACCACAAATATGTACTGTACATGTGCTTTGGGTGGCATAATGCCTACTTGCCTGATGGTAGTCTCTGTCATGGTCTTTTTGCAGGTTGGATCAGTGGATAGCCTCTTGTGTGTGGCTGTACAAGTGACTCCCTTGCATCTGCCCTGACACATATCTGTTTTACTGTGTCTGCTGCAGAGGATGCCTCCCTCTGCAGTCCATTACACTGCCTGTTGGATTGGGGTCCATACCCAAATAACAATTTGGTTAACAAACAATTGTATCTGTAGAAATAAAGACACATGTGCATTAGCTGTGATCTATAGTGTTTACTGTGCATACAGTGTCAAGCAGGTGTTGAGTGAGGGGGGGCGTGGTCTGACGCTGATGGCAGAGGAAGCCTCTCCGTGAGGCTCCTGCTAGCGATCCCCACTCCGGTCCAGCCTGAAATGCAGTGGACCCCCAACCCGCCCCATTGCCTGGCTGAAAGTGCGAGGGGGTCCCGAGGTTCATTTTGAGGGGCCCGATCCCAAAGGGAAGAGAGTTTTGGGGCCGAATTTGCGGCCGACAGAGTGCTGCTAATTTTTTTTAAAAAAAAGATGGCGGCCGCGATCTGACTGGCGTTCCCGGCGGCAGACGATCCACTACAGCAACTCACTGATCCTATCCAGCTCACCCCTCTGTGAGACAAGAATTACAAGGGGACCTGGCGGTTCCCTCTGGGGACCCAGCGCCGACGAACAGTGGGGCCCAGCTCTGCGACTGTGCTTGGCTGAGGACTGCGGAGCACACACAACATGGCGGCCGGCACCCGAGGGAAGGATCCAGTGGATCACGGTTAGAGGCGATAATTCCGGGGTTCCCCCAGAGCTCCTTTGGCAACTCCCCTCTGAGGGCGACTGATCGCAGTCTGCACGGCAACGCCGGGGGGTACTTCTGGGAGGCTTGACTCCATGGACCTCCTGAGGTGAGCTGGAACGAGGGGGACGAAGTCGGTGGCTTGATAGGGCGAACTTGGCCTGCACTGAGGCACGGTGCATACGGCCCTCTTCTACAGGGGTCCGCCTAGTTGCGCAGTGCTACCTACAGGAGAGTGCAAGGGGCCCCCAGACACTGGATGGGAGACATGCATGCTTGAAGGCGCCCTCCACGAATGGCGAGGCTGCTTGGCTCGACAGGTCAACACCCTGACTGGGAGGAGAGAGAGAGTCCTGACTACCTGGCGTGTGGTGTCCCCAAGGGTTCTTGGCGGCCTAGAGTGCGGAGTGCGTCTGGCACTGGAAGGCGATAAACCTCTTACACGAGTACCGAGCACCGGAAACAGCAATTCTCTAATAACAGTTTGGCGATCCCTCTGGCAGTGCAGTATACAGCGCTGAGGTGGGAGAGTCGATGTCCAGAGCCCACCGACCAGACGGAGTTGGAGCCATACCCCAGAAAATGGGTAAAGTCGGTCGCCGGAGGGACATGGAACAAAAAGATGGGTCCTCAGCTGAGGCACAGGCAGACCCGCTTGACCCCAGGAATGGCGCTTCAGGAGAGGGACGCGACGACCCCACACTTCAAGATGTCCTACAAGCTATAACGGCTTCCCGTGTAGCACTGGAGGGGAAAATCGACGCTTTGGCCACGGATCTCACAGTACTGCGAGATGATCACCGTCGCCTGGCCGAAAAGGTGTCCACCACCGACAGACAACTTAAAGAGCTTCTTCCGGAGGTCAAGGATGCCACTAAGTCTACACAGCAGCTGGAGACCCGGATCAGGGCCCTGGAATTAAGGGCCGAATATGCGGAAAATAGATCGTGACGCAATAACATACGGGTGATTGGTATGCCTGAAAGTGTTCCACAAACTGGCCTGGCGGAGTTCCTCGAGCGGTGGCTCCAAGAGGACTTAGCGGACGATGGACTTTCTCCTTTTTTTGCGATTGAGAGGGCACATAGAGTTCCGACGCATCCTCCCCCTCCGGGAGCCCCCCGTGACCTATAATAGCCAGGCTTCTTCATTACCGAGATAGGGATTACCTGTTGCATCAAAGCAGGACCAAAGGGGATCGCACAATGGACAATCACACGGTACGTATCTTCCCAGATTTCTCCCGGGAAGTACAGAAACAACGGGCCACCTTCAGGGATGCAAAACAGAAACTGCGCCAATTGGGTCTACAATATGGCATGCTGTTCCCGGCGAAGCTTAGGGTAGTGACCAAAGACAGTACACAGTTTTTCACTACGGCGGAGGAGGTATGGCAATGGCTTGATCTGCTTCCACATGAGGGGAATGGTCCTCCGACACAGGGCCCTGAGCATGGACGGAGGAGAGGGACTAAACGCAACACGGCCCGTATAGTAAATAGTCCTTCCCCTGTGGAGATGCAAACTGAAAGACGAAAAGCCATGGAGGCAGCAGCTTCATTGAGCGGCTCTGATCGCGGATCCCATGTTCAGACCGCTGCGGACTGTGAACCATCTGATTCGGACCATGAATCCGAGACTTCCCATGTATCCGACAGATCGGGCCCGGCCATAACACCGGGCACTTCTGACTGTATCATATGAGAGTCCTCCCATCGAACTACACTTGCGCCAGTTGCCCTGGTCATGAGAGCCTCCTCTGGCAGACACCGTAGTGGCCGGTGAGGTGGGCGCACTGGCTGTCACTCTGGCGGTCGTACCCGCCAGATGGATGAGATCTGGGTCCACAAGTACTACTATATCTTGCAATCCGGTAGTGGGGATTAGAGCGATGGCCCACTCCTTTTGTGATCTAGGAGTTCCCCCGCTTTCGATAAACTAGTTGACATTTCACGAAGTTTGGATGAGAGCCGTTCAAACTTTTGTCCTGGGGAAGGGGAGTTGGGATGTTAATTGTTGGGGCTTGTTTAGGGGGAGTGATGAGTGGTGGATGTTTAACATTGGTCTGCTGGTGTTGTATAATGTGAGAGTAGGGATCTTCGTGGTATCTGCTAGCCCTGCATGGGGCATGTCACAGATGGGGATTGAAACACAGTTATGGCGACGTTAGGCACTTATAAATTTCTCTCATGGAATGTACGGGGCATGCACACAATGTCTAAGAGATATAAGGTATTCTCACATTTACAGCGGAGGGGGATTCAGATTGCGTTGCTCCAAGAAACACATTTAACCCAGGGTGAAGGGCTAGCACTGCAGAAACGGTGGAGGGGCCAGGCATACTATACCTCTTATTCCGCATTCTCCAGGGGTGCCTTGATATGGATCAGAGCCGGGGTTCCATTCCAGATATTGGACACGCTCATAGACCCTGAGGGACGTTTTGTAGCAATCCGGGGTCGACTGGAGGGAAGAGATCTAGCGTCGATCAATGTCTATGCCCCGAACTGGGACCAGGGAGAGTTCTTTGCACGCTTATCGGGCCTCCTAGCCACCTATTTGCAGTTCCCCCTAGTGATGGGGGGCGACTTTAATTGTGTGGCCGATCCCTCCAGGGATCGCTCCCACCCTCCGTTACATGATTCCCCTCTGATGAGAGTAGCAGGGCTATTCTCCGCCTGGCAGGCGAGTTTGGGGGCTGGTGGATGTCTGGAGACGGCTACACCCTGAGACCAGAGACTATTCCTACTTCTCTCCCTGGCACAAGCTCCATGTCCGCTTAGATGTGTTTTTCTGCTCCCCAGACATTTTCCCTCAGGTGCATAATGTTGAATACCTGACCCGCACAATCTCTGATCATAACCCTCTGTTACTAGAGTTACGCTGGGGTTCACCCCCTTCCTGCATCCCCACCTGGCGGCTGAAAACGGAGTCCCTAGAAGACGCACACTTTCGGGAGGAGCTGAGACAACATATTACCCACTACTTTGTAGATAACGAGGCTTCGACCAATAACCCCTTGATTGAATGGGACGCTTTTAAAGTGGTGGTGCGGGGGCGCTGTATTGCGGGAGCGGTGGGGGTCCGAAGGACTCTACTTAGGGACACTGAACAAGCGGAGAGTGAGCTGCGAGAGGTGGAGAAAAAAAGGCCTGAAAATCCGCTCCTTCAACCTACTATCTTAGAGCTTAGAGCAACGGTCGCTGACTGTGTGCAGCGTCTTCGATGCTTCGACTACCAAAACTATATCACACAAGCACACGGGGAGAGAGACAAAGCGGGTCGGATGTTAGCATGGGTAGTATCGCAAACGCATAAGACATCACCTATCCTGGAAATGATATCGGAGTGGGGGAATCCCCTTCACGGGCAGGAGCAAATTAACTCTCACCTCATGACCTTTTACGAACGATTATATAAAAGCACTCTTCGTCCTGACGGTAACTCCACCGATAGTTATGTATCTAGACTGCAGTTGCAGACACTACCACCGGACGCTGCGACACAACTTGAGGGCGCCATTACACAACCAGAGATTCGGAGGGCCATTAGTGAACTATCGAGGGGAAAGACTCCGGGGACAGATGGTCTCCCTATCGAATTCTATGCCATGTATATAGATTTGTTAGCTCCTAGGCTCGAGATTCTATATCAATCCGCCAGAGACCGAGGAATTTTGCCGGCAACAGCGAGGGAGGCGGTAATAGTGCCCTTGCTTAAACCTGGGAAAAATCCTGCGGAAGCCAGGGAATACAGACCTTTATCCATGCTGAACCTGGATTACAAGATCCTCAGCAAGGTACTGGCCTCTAGGCTGCTCCCCCACATGGCAACACTAATACATACTGACCAGGCAGGGTTCATCCCGGGGCGCAACACAGCGGATAACATACGCAGATTTATAGCGGTCATGAACGATCGGAATTCGACTAGCCCAGCCCCTGGAGTGCTCGCAGTCGATATAGAAAAGGCCTTTGATAGCTTGGAGTGGGCTTTCCTTTATACAGTGATGTCCCGCCTTCGTTTCGGACCTGAATACATTGCCTGGATCAGATTGTTGTATACTGAGCCCACTGCTAGGGTACGGACAGGACGGACTATATCCAGACCTTATGTCGTTGAGCGGGGTACCAGACAGGGGTGTCCCCTATCACCGCTGCTGTTTGCACTGGCTATTGAGCCATTGGCAGCCGCAGCGCGCGGTGGTGGTGGGGGTCCCGGCATAGTGGCGGGGGGCAAGAGACATCAGATAGCGTTGTATGCGGATGACCTGTTGATCTTCTTAGACGATGTACACAGAGACCTTCCCCGAACCCAACAGATGCTTTCGCAGTTTGGTGAGCTTTCTGGACTTCGGGTGAATTGGGGCAAGACCGGCCTGTTTCCTTTGAACGCTACTGTAGCCCCACCATTGGAGTTGGGAAATGTCCAGTGGGTTCCAAGATGCCTCTCATACTTGGGGGTCAGGATTTTCCATGACCCACAGGATATAATAGACAGCAATATCGGAGGCTCATTGCGGTCCCTCCGTTCCAACATGGCTTTCTGGCAAACCTTACCTCTAGCTGTAGTGGGGAGGGTAGCCATCCTTAAAATGGTGGTGTTGCATCGCCTCCTGTATCACTTCACGGTCCTGCCAGTATGGATTCCTAAGGCCATGTTTGCAGAACTGGAGTCCATGGTCATAGCCTTTATCTGGGGGGGTGGACGGAAGCGAGTGGCTCTGGCCAAACTTCAGAGGCGGTCCCCAGACGGAGGCCTAGCAGTCCCCGGACTTTGAGGCTTACTACTTGGCAGCGCAGCTCCAGTGGTTGGCGCAATGGATAGCCAACAGAGCAGCAACAGGGTTGGGGGTAAAGGCATTTACTCCCCCAGAGACTAGATTATACGAACTGTTGTTGGGGTGTCCGGGTACTGGGACGCATGAGTCCCTTGAATTTAAAGTCCTTGCGCGCTGTTGGAGGAGCTTCTTACGTAAACTTACAGTAAAGGCCCCTTACTCCCCTGACCTGCCCCTCTTGTCCCTAAGAGCTTTGCCCCATCGGGGTGACTGGGGTGGACTCCAGTCCTGGGTGGAGGCCGGGATACAGACGGTAGGAGCACTATTTAAGGAGGGGACGCTGATGCCGTTTGAAGTCCTTCGGACACAATTCGGTCTACAGGGAGGGCACTTCTTATTATATGGCTCAGTAGTGGCTAGTATCAGGAAACATTGGCTGAGACGGACCGGAGAGCTCACTGCACAAACAACCTGTACATATTTGGTGACTTCTTCTGGCACCTTTAAGGCAGTTTCTAATCTCTACAGCAGGGTTCAGGCGGATAGGACCATACCTTTGACTCAGCTCAAATCCTCCTGGGAAGTAGACCTGGGCACAACTATATCCGATGTGGACTAGGAGCATATTCTGGGGGGCTTCCCCAAAATGACTTGCAATGCCAGATTTAAGCTGATTAATTTTTATGTACTACATAGGGCATATCTCACCCCTGAGCGGATCAGCAGGTACTTTGGAGTGGAAGGAGTACATTGCCCGAGGTGCGGGCTAGAGAAGGCGGAATTTAGGCATATGTTCTGGAGCTGCCCTACGGCGGAGGTGTATTGGGCGGAGGTGAGCCGACTGGTGGCTGGAGCGATAGGAAGGGAAGTCCCCTGCACAATAGGTCATTGTCTGCTTGGCTGGTTTCCACGCACGGCTAAGTACAAAATAACCAACAGGTTCCGGGACTTGGCCTACGTACTGGCCAAGAGGGAAATAGCGATGACCTGGAAGAATCCAGTTGGGCCGAGACTGTCCCAATGGACTAGAGAACTAACTAGGTGGGCTGGGTGCGAGAGCGCTGTTCTACATGGTGAGGCCAGAAGGGGTTGGCGGCCCCTGGAGGCGGCGCAAGGTTGGGATGCGATATTAGACTCCTTTAAGGAGGAATGTCGATTGGGTCCAGTCCCCTGATTGAATGATGATTGGATGCTTTGTGAAGTTGCCAATAGACCCAATCCATTGGTGCCATTACGGATGACCCCAGGGCAGGATCCTACGGTTGGACTAGACGGGGGAAACACTCTCACATTGTGAGCGGAGGGTTGACTCTTTCATAGCACACCTACATACAATACAACTGTCCATATATGCTACCAGTATCATCACTGGGGGGTGAGGCACTGTTGGGGAGGTTGAGGGATGAGGGGGGTAGGGTAGATGTTGCAACATTAGATTGCTGTTAGTGCAGAGATGTGTAGATTGAAAAAGCTCTTGCCCTCAGAGTCTATGTAGATCACTGTATGTTCTCTTATACTATGTTTACCTGCTCACTGGTTGATCGAAATTGCAATAAACTTTGTTTACAAAAAAAGCAGGTGTTGAGTGAGGTGATGGTAGAAGGAATCTTCAGAGTAGGTGGCACAGCTGTAGGTAGTACAGGTCAAGTCTCTATGGGCCATTGGAAAATGGAGAAATATTTATGAACAGTCAACAAGGTGTCTCTGTGGCATACTAGGGAGTGTAATGAGAGGGTCACTTCCCGGCAGTGGGTTTGGTCTTGGGTTCTGCTCCAGTCTGATGTCTGGATGAACGTCCACATTTGTGTGGGGTTCATCAGCTAGTCCAAGAGGTGCCCGAAGTCTGTTGTTCCCCTGACAGGGCCTCCATTCCACTAGCAGTCACAGTTATGGATGGCTTGGATGTGATGTGGCTAGTGGAAGGGGCCTGCTGGTAGGTGGAAAAAGCACACAGGGTGGTGTTGAAGTCCATGAGCTCCCCTGCAATGGAGGCCATGGTGGCATTGTGGGCCTGCCACTGCTGCATGACCTCCTGGTGGTATACCCTCTGCAGCCTCTGGTTTTCCCCCAGCATGGATATGATTTGACCCATCATATCCTAGGATAATTGATATGCTCCCAGGAGTTGGGAGATGGCTTTTCGGTCAGACGCCTCCCTTGGCTTCCCCGTCCTCTGGCCCACAGGTTCCCTCCCATGGCTCCTGCCTCCATGTACGCACAGGTTCCCTCCCATGGCTCCTGCCTCCATGTACCCGTGCCCTTGGCACTGTGTGCCCACTCTCAGTTCCACCAAGACCTTTATTGACTTGGATGTGAGGGGTCGACTCAGGTCCCTGTACTGTGGGGCTCACCAGTGATTAAACAGTCCTTGGGGCACAGGTTTGGGCAGGAAGTGTTGGCTGAGATGTTGCTGCCACAGGGTGGGGGTGATTTGATGTGGGCAGGGTGAGTCAGGGAGTGGTAGACTGACCAGGGGTCCCAGATGGGCCAGGTAGGTTGTCACTGTCCAGACATCCAGTGGTGTATTCCTCACTGGGACCTTCATCCTGAGGAGGGCTGGCTGTCTCTGGTAATGTTTCCGTGATGGCAGTGGCAGGGGTTCCTGTGAATGGAGTAAGAGAGAGTTAAATGGTGGAGGTGTGAATGGTTTCTGTTTGTCTGATGCACACAGTGGCTTGACTTGATTCCCAGCAATGGCAATGACAGGTGCAGCACTGCTAACACAGTTTGTGGATAGTGGATTGAGACATTTGTACCATGCTGTTGTGAATCAGGCTGTTAACTTTGGCTCGGTGGGTGGGTTCTGCTACTGTATGGTGGTTCACATGACAGGTGTAACCTATTAGCTGGTGGCCATTGTGACTTGGTAGATGTGAGTGGGAATGGCTGTACATTGCAGAATGGTATCCAAGTGGGAGGAGGGTATGTGTGTATGTAAGGTGTTTGTCCTGTCTATGCTCGTGGTGCATGGTGTATACCTTCTTACTTTCAAGGCCACGATCAGTCCATTTCATGGTAGTAGGCCAGGATCAGTGGCCCTTAAGATTGGTGTCAGTGCTGAATCTGTGTTTGGGAATGTTTGGCATTGTGTAGTTCCTTTGCATTGCTGCCATGGTCATGTGCTGGTCCTCAGTCATGGCATCCAGTTGTTGGAGCTAGTGCAATAGTCATGCATGCAAGAGGTGTATTGTGAAGTGCACATTGCAAGATTTTATGTAGATTGGCTAGAGCATTGTGGGAGTCGTAGTGCTTGTAAAGGGACTGTGTGGGCATTGTGTGGGCATTGGGGGTAGGTGGTGGTGTAGCATGCAGGAGAGGGGCATTAGGTGATACAGTGGGAGGTGTAGTGGGAGATGGGGTGAATTGGGGAGTGTTTGGGTGGTGAGGAAGCGTGCTGGACAGGACGAATTTGTGCCAGGGGAGTAGTAGTTACTCACCAAAGTCCAGTCCTCCATCGATTCCAGTCAATCCTTCAGGATGCAGTATGTCCAAGACCTTCTCCTCCCACGATGTGAGCTCTGGGGGAAGAGGTGGGGGTCCACCGCCAGACTTGTGAATGACTATCTGGTGTCGTGAAGCCATAGATGCACCTTCCCCCACAGGTTGTTCCACCTCTTCCTGATGTCCTCCCTTGTGTGTGGATGGTTGCCCACTGAGTTGACCCTGTCGACTATTCTCTCCATTTTCTTGGCTACGGATGTTTGCTGTACCTGTGCTCCCAGCAGTTGTGGCTCTACCCTGATGATTTCATCGACCATGACCCTCAACTCATCATCAGTGAAGCATGGGTGCTTTTGATGGGATATGGTGGTTGTGTTGTGGGTGGAGGTGGGTGTTGTGTTTATAGGGTGCAGTGTAGGGTGCTAGGTGGGGTGGGGGTGTTTGGTTGTGAGTGCTGGTAGGGTGTGTTGTGTGTGTGTAGTTGTGATGTGTGTATTTTGATATTTGTGCAGTTGTGTGGTGTGTGCTGAATGTGCAGAGTATATGTGTCTCTAGTGTATAGGTGCAACTTTTGTGATTGTGCCTGCTCTCATCTCTATATGTTTTTTTCATGGCAAATGATTGTGGGTTGAGTGTTATATAGCGCAGGGAGTAGGTGTGTCTAGTGTGTGTATGTGTGTCAGGTGTGGGGTATTCAAACTATCCAATGTGGTGTTATGTTCTGACAAGAGTGTGTTCTGAGCGTGGCGGTTTGGACTGCCAATGATATTCCACCATGGAAGGACCGCAGTGCTGATTTGTGGGTCGTAATATGGTGGGTGGAAAGTTGTTGGTGTGGCGGTGCAGGTGGTGGAGCCACCTCCTGCCCGCCCTCCTGAGTCCAGGCGGTGTCGGATTTGTGAGTGTTTTTTGGTGGTCTTCAGTGTGTGACTCTTAAAACGGCAGTCGGAATACCGCCAACATGGCGGCCTTTTGGCGGCCGCCACTGCGGCGGTCTTGCCAAAAGAGGCAAATGAGATCCAAAGTGTATCATTTAAAAGATTAATTAAGTATTTTTTTTTAAATCTTAAAAAAAATCATAATTAGAAATTAACATATTTGTTTTATAAATATTTGATATAGTCCATAACATTTTTTATAATTTTTAAGCAATGTTCCCACTGTAAATTGTCCTTTTTTTCCTTTTTACTTTCCTGCTTGACGTGCAATGCAGTTGGTGAAGCGTTGTGGTCAATCTCTGGTGCAAGGAATAGCTGTGGTCAGGTAAGAAAACTTTACTTTACTTTTTAAGGCATATTGGTAGCTATGTTTACTGTAAGGAGAGATGGGTGGAGGTAGATAGATGAGTTATAGCAAAGAAACCATTTAAACATTTTTGCATCCCTATGCAGGATGTGTTTGGATTGGGATGGTTGTTTTTGTTCAACATAGGTTTAAAAAAGTTGGAAACAATTCATGGATCCAACATTTCTAAACCTATTTGAAATAAAAACAACATTAAATACTATTTTTGCTTTGTAGTTTCTTATTGTATTGCCACTATAGAAGACATAGACCATGCTCTTGATGGAGAAACTCAGGGTTCCCGTTGGATTTTTTGGGAAAGAAATTGTTTCAGGAACGAGATGCTTTCCTTACAGTTGTTCACAACTGGCCTTTTTCAAGAATTTCCTTTTGGGTTATTTTTTCCTTTCTGTGGAGTGCCGAAAAATGGAATGTAGGAGAAGAGTTTTTTTTAAATAATTGAGGGCAGGTCTTTATGTAGAACTGATTTTAACTCTTTGGATTATTGGATTTCTCAGAACTCTTTGTGACAAGTTTTATGAAATATCACCAAGAGTGAAAGAAAGAAGACAATTACAGATAAGAACATAAACTATTCTTTCATTTGTTAAAAAAAAATTGAAAAGCCAATTAAATTTGAGAATATTGTTAAAAGACATGAGTAAATATAGAGGGTATTACTTAATGTTAGTAGTGTAAGATGTATCTTTGCTTTTTTTTTAAATACAAGAGTTCAGACTTCCTGGCAATGATTGTGCTATTCTCCTTTCATGGAAATTCTGTTCTTTTACTTTCCAGGAAATTATATAAGGTAGGGTAAGATTTTCCCATAGAACTGTTAAATGAATTATGCCATCCCTCTATAACATTGTTTGTGTTTACATGTCACTCTGAGCAGGTCAAGTAACAGTTCCACCCGTCAATGGAAAACTTTGGTTTCCTCCTGTGACCCTACCTGCCTATTAGGCCAATCCATGTGTCTTCATAATTTAGAAGTGCGCCAATTTTTCATCGCTTTGTGAAAAGTATTTTGATTTTATAATTAATGTGTAGAAGTCATCCACACACTTAGGAGGTACAAAACACAAAGCTGGTAGTTTTTTAGCTCATATTGTAATTTATTGTTTGACATGTACAGCTCCACTAAGAATATATTTTTTAATTTTACGCATATACGTTTTGGAAAAGTGAAAAAAACATCCTTTGATTTGTGTGTCAGTTTAAATGTTAGTAATGGTATTAATCATCTGTAAGTCGAAATCTATTACAATTTTCTTAGGATTTTTATTCACTGTTTTGGATTTTATTGCTAATAAAAATTCAGTGTAAGTTGAGGATTGCTTGTCAGGAAGTAAGCTGTATACTAATGGGACAGCAGTGTTGTTAATGCTGGAATAATTAAAATTTGGGTGAATAGATATGGGGTTGACTTAAAAGTATCATTCATCATCCAAATTTTAGAATTCTCCAGGGTTACCAAGCTATAGATTGTAATTAAGATTAATTTTAGAGGATTCTCATTGTCATACAGTAGGAAAGGTTCATTAGCAAAAGTAACTGAAAGTTCAGTAGAAAATATAATATCAGGTTAGTGTCATGCAGTTCCTACTTTGGTAATAGGACTGCGTGTTTAGGACAACAAAATCTGAAAGAAAAGATGATAGACGGAATGCTGGACATATCAAACATAAATTCCCAGTCACAGATCTGGGTTCAATCTATTGTCTTTTTTTGCTTATATCACCTCCCAAGTTTGGACCAAGCCAAATCAGTCTTGGCCCTGTCCCCATGGGAACAGTCCAGCCAGAGCTGTCAGGTCAGGTCCTCCCTGGACCGGAAACAAGCATTCTGGGACTGGTTTTATGGGTATCACCCCTCATCAGCCAGCCTAGCTTGAATTCTGTGGCACAGTGAGCACGGGATCCATGTCTAGGCATACCCTTCCCACTTACAGTGACAAAAACAAAAAGAACAGATTATGGACAGAATGCTGAATAATACAAACATTCACCCCCAGTCACAGATCTGGGTTTAATCAATCATTTGTTTGTTCACCATACCACCTCAGTTTAGACCCAGCCATATGCAAATCAGTGTTGACCCTGATCCCCATGGAAACAGTCCAGCCAGAACTATGAGGCCAGGAATTTATAACCTGTAGAGAACTTAATACAGTGGATGGGATATCCATCACATGTGTTTCAGAGCAGCCCGTCCACCAAACACTCAATCAGGCCCTATATACCTTAAAAGAGCAACAGGTTCCATTTGTGAAAGCTTCCATATTTTGTTGTAGATTGCATACATGAATCTTTCGGAGAGTGGCTTTATAGGGCATAACAATAAATCTTGTATATCTATGCCCTGAGAGAGGAGAAAGAGGTGTTCCTTAACAGTGGTCAAAGTAGAGTGTTGCAACCATTGCTGGCATAATTTACACATAACATATTTGGTGACTATACCTGTTTGTTGTGATGTTGCTTGGTGACATAACAAAGGTCCAGTCTGCTTGCTTTAAAACTCTGTGTAGAGCTAATAAAACACACATGACAACCATGTGTGTCCACTGGCTACGATAAAAACCTGTAGGGCCCTATAGTTAGAATTAACTGTACTGTTCCTAACCATATCATTAAGGTGTTCTTCTGTAAAATTCACAACTTTTTGCCAATTTTCAAATTTTGCAATTGATGGAATACTGGGCATGTTCATAGCATTAACTTGTGCTAAACCCAGGCAAGTTGTTTGTTGCACACTTTTGTTCAGAAAAATCACTTACAATGGTACCAAATGTATTTTAATTAAGGGTGCTGTCCCTTCTACTTGCCAATCTTTCGTTCTCCAAACTGATTTTAGTTCAGCTGTTTTCTTCCCATATTCGTAGCCTTGTATGGCCAATTGAAAACCAAATATATTTTAATATAGGAATGTAGTGTTGATGAGCAAAGTTTTTTTGCTTTTACTGTTGGTAATTTGAAATATTATGACTTAAGATTGCATCATGCCCGGAAAAAAAAAATATATATATTTTCACATGTTTTGGAACTCCCCACTGGTGGATTTGGACAATGTTCCCATTGTGTATATTTAAAAACGGTACATGGGGTACTAGCTCTCCTTAGGTAATGTTTTTCACGATAATGATAACAGAACATTTTGCCATAGTTTGCACAATTCATGTACATATCTTCACTTTCAAATACAGTATAATATTCAGGCTTGGAGAGCATAGAATCAGCTTTGTTTATATCCCAGTCATCAGATATAATACTAGGTATTACAATATAATTAGTGGAAATTTGAAATACATATGGAATTTGAGTCATTTCAGTAGGGCCAAATATATCATTTGGAACTTTATCCAAAACAATTCCATTAGTGCTCGGTATGGTGGACTGACCTCCTTTTTCACAGCGATCTTCTCACAATGCAAATCCCCAACTTTTTCAAATCCAGCTTGAGGAAGTTGGTGAATCCTTAATTCCCAAAGTGGCTGCATGTGTAGTGGAACATTTGTCTCAGAACTGTTGTAAATACTATAAGACAGTCAGAAGCTCATTTATGACAATCGGGGTTTCTGCTGCCACTGCGCCAGGACCCAAAACATCTGGGATGAACATTGGAATGCCAAACATGACTTCATATGGGCTACGGCCTCCCAAAGATCTTCTAGGCAGATTATTTACTGCTCTCTGGACATAAAGTAGGCGATGGCTCCATCTACAACCTGAACCTAATACTCTAGCTCTCAAGAATTATTTTAACTTACAGTTTTTCCTTTCCATTATCTCAATTTCCTCGGGATGATGCGGGGGAAAGAATAATGCACTCTGACAAGCAACGTCCCAGTGGTGTCCCTGTAAGCCTTTGAGGCAAAAGCAGGGTCCTGGTCTGAATGTGATGCAATAATTCTATATGTTCTGATGAAGATTTCCAAATCTTTGATAAAAGTAGAATGTATTGGATTGCAAGAGTTTAACGGCCCACAATGGTCCAGGTCCATACACTGCATAGGCTTGTTGGACACTAAGAAAGGTGTCTGCAGTAGGTGCTTGATGGTGGAACCTTTAATTTGTTGTCAAATGTCACAACTACGGACATACTGTTTGGTCTGTATGTATAGACCATGCCACCAATAGAGTTTTCACAATAGAGAAATGTTAGCTGCACACAAGAGCATGGGTAGAAGCAACATCCTCATGAGCCACCTTGATTAATTCTAGCCTATAATCTTGTATGGGGATCACATGATCACTCCCCCCAGAAAATGTTACATAAGTAATGTTTTGGGCACTCAGGTGGTACGAATATTTTGTTGGGCATGCTTTTGGTAAGGGCATGCCATCAGCTGAAGCGTTCATGGCAGCCAGCATTTCATCATCCACCCTGTGTTATCGCAGCCACAGTTGCCTAACAACTGCAGATTTGGCTACTTTATCAGCCAATGAATTCCCTACAATGTGTATTCTAACACGCTGATGGCCGAATGTATGTATTACATAAGCCTGTGGTAGTCTGTCTTTGAGCTCTGCTGCCTTCCCCCAAAGAATTGTATGCTTGATGGTGTTTCCTTTGGAATCTTTAAAACCATTAAGGTGCCAATAGTGTAAGTTTTCATTGAAAGACTAGACACAATAATACAAATCACATACAGTCAATGTGGGGAATTCTGGATTCATATGTTCCAATGCTAGAAGCAATACTTTCACATCAACTAGTCATGTTGTACAATCCCCCAGGGACTCTGTAAAGGTTTGTTGAAGGTGGAGTTCTCCATCACTTTTCCCTTCGTAATGTGCAAGCAGCAGAGTATTGACTTTTGGGCCCTCCAGCAGGTTGAGCTGAACCACCAGTGTAAATGATGTATTTGTATTGATCCAGAGGCATGATCTTAATGGGCATGGGGTACTCAAGTTAGTATTGGAGAAGTTCTTGAGTCTGTAAGTTTGGGTCAAAGACATAATCAACATTAGTGACAGTTAAAGAGATGGCCCATTGTATTCATTGTGGATGTGGTGCTCTTGGGTTTGGAATGCTAGCTTTGTAAGATCATCAAGAGCTGGGACTGGGGTAAGGTGAATTCTGTGTTTTCCCTGGGCCATAGGTGTTTCCTTGATTACAGCCATCTGAAATGCAGTCAGAATTTTTTCAGTGGATGCAAAACACATTTCTATGTTGGAATATAGATGTGATTTACATTCAATTGTCACTGTGTCACCTTTCATTGAATGTGACATAGATAAAGCCAATAGCACTCAGAATTATCCAGCTGACCAAATTTTGTTTTTGTTTTCATGTGTATGTGGGTGTTTGCTCTAATCATGTCTGTTTGTAATGGTCTCAGTATTTGTGTATGTTGTGGTGTCCAATGTTTGCTTGAAAACTCTGAACATATTATATCATAAAGTGGTTTTATGTATTGCACATAATCTGGTATGTATGTTCTGCCAAAGTTAAACAATCATAACAAGGATTGTAGTTTTTTGATCCTATTTAGTGGCTGTAGTTGCGCACACTTCTCAAGGAAGTGTGGTGCCAGACTCTTTCTCTCATTGACAAGTTTGTATCCTAAATAAAGGACACTGAAGAATGCAGTTTTTGTTCTCTTAAAAATGAATTTGGAGCCATGTTTGGCCAATCCCAATAGAATGCAATCTACCCAGGCCAAATTTGTGTTTAAGTCATCGTCCATCAGTTAAATGTCATCTCCAAAGAACAATGCCTCATGATCAATATCATGTAATATTGATATCACACGAGCAGAGAACAGCCCTTGCCTGTTCTTTTACCCTTGGAGGAGCCAAAAAATCAGCTTTGAGAGCTGAGCATGGAGAAAGTGGTCAGATCCCTGCTTTCAGGTGCTATGTTTTGGCAGAAAAAAACATTGGAAATATCCAATGCTGTTTTGTATTTTTTATGGAATATATTATTCATTTGTACTGTACTCTGTAAATTTTGAATCACACATATGTGTGTGTGACTGTTTAAGTGTCCGTAACATAAGACTATTCTATAGGAATGGTCTGGCCTAGCTATGGGAAGAAAGCAATTGTTCACTGGAGACACTCAGAGTTCAATTACTCCCTGGTACTCAAGTTGTGAGAGAATTTGCCTCACAGGGGTTTTTGCTGCATGTTTTATAGGGTACTTTGTTTGTACTTATGGGCTGGACTGTATAGGCATAACACAAGGAGAATCTCTATCCCAGCTTATATCATTGTGGTACAGTGCTTGTGCCTGTGCTAGAGCCCAATCTGCAGCATAGGTTTATTTTACTGGCTCTGGAACTAGAACTCAAAAAGTTGTCAAAATGACATCTTCTCCTTGTGGGAGGGTTCTAACAAACTCTGGCGGCCAATATTTTTCTGCCAAGAGTATTAGCAGCTGAGCATGAATCTTTCCCAGAAAATTAGTTTAATTCTGCGCATTATGTCTTCCTCAGCTGAATGTTTAATTCATAAACGCTTTCTAAAGGGGTGACTCCCCTGTCTTGGGTTTCAACTTCTATGTACTCATTGGTTGCTCTCACATCTGGAAACCCTTCAAGATTCTGCCAAGTTATCTTGACCTCTGGCACACATCTAGCAGAGTCACTGCCCATGTCCTGTTCTTCAGTAATATTCTCAATATGAGAGGCATATTCTGGCAAAATTCCCACAACCTTATTCTTTTTTAATTGAGGTTTTGTTGTGAAAGTTTCTCTTCCTTTTATATTATTAAATCAGACACGCATTGTGAGTCTTTTTTTGGTTTCATGCACACTTCTAGTCTGCACTCTGACTGCCCACCTATCTCGGTACATTTGTTGGATGAGTCCTGAAAGGAACGCGAAGGGGGTGTATCTGTATACTGATACCTGTCAGGTTATTTCAAATTATCACGCTTACATAAATAGTAACGTTTCCCAGAGGTCTTCAAATGTGGAGATTCTCGGAGTGATTTAACTTTATCTTTATTTGATTTTTGTTTATCCTAGCATTTTTTGCAAGACTCCTGTGCTTGCTTGGTGTTATCCTTTTTGGAATTAACTCTAAGTTGTGGCTTATTTGATCTGGTGCCAAAGTATCCTGATTTATACTAGCATAAATCTCGGAAATTACTTTTTCATAGCTTGTGTTCATGATCTATTGGAGGAACTTGTGTGAGCTGTAGGCGTACAACCAATACTGCTGCTCCCCCTTTACCATGGCAATGTTGCCCATTAATTTCATCCCCAAGTCTAGGGCAGACCCGTGTTCATTTTGAATTTGTTTTAACACCTCTGGGAGAACCAAAATAGAGCAGCAAAAACTGTGCCCCCAGCAATACAATCCTCTATGGAGGGAACAATCTCAAATGGCAAGTACATTGTGCAAATTCTGTGTTTGTCTTGGGATCCTATATACTGCTTTCAGCTGGTTTGTTTTGTGAACAATCTAAAATGAAACTTCTTGTTTGGTGGGTACTTTACCCATAATTGCATGACTTTTTACTGGGTTTATCCCTGGTGTAGCAAATTGTTGTTGGAGAGCTGGAGCAGTCCTAGCTGGGGCAGTATTCAATGTTTGCATTACAAACTGCATTGAGTGTCTGTCTGTGTCTGTATATTTTGTAATGGGCATGAGTTCATTGCCTGAAAATTTTGTACATTTGGATAAGGGGTATAAGTGGCCAAAACTGGTCATGTGGGCCCTTTATTACTGAGGGAACCTAATCTAATGTGTACAACTATGTGGGGGAGGATGCCTTTAAACCAGTTTGGTGTTCTTGATATGACAATGGAAGTTCTAAATAATTGTATGCTCTGTATTATACTGGTGGTTAGCCTCTGTGTTTGTACTAAATGTATTTGTATTGGCATCAACTGAAGGAAAGTTGACCCCTGAATAGAGTGTTTCAGTTTTGTGTGAATTGTGTGCCTCAACCACAAAAGTATGATCTCCACCCCATTAGGAAGTCCATTTGCAAGTAAATGTTGTGTGACAGCATGTCTACAATTTTTTTGAATAACTACTGGATTCACCATTAAATATTAGAATTCAGCGATAGAAACACCAAGTGGGGTATCCTTTTTAATAGTTCAAGCTTGAGCAACCTGCTGACAAAGATAGCTGCTATCTATACAGCACGAGGAGGATTTTCGATAACACCACAGAGGTCTCCATATAAAAGGTAAATAGAGCACCTTCGGCATATGAGAAAGAACTACTCAAGTGATCCGTTTAATAAGTACTAGACCATGATAAATTGGTGGTGCCATGTTATGTGATTCCTACTTTGGTATTAGGATAGCAGCACTGGCGAGTGTGGGAGACTGGCTAGGTCACAGTGTCTCACCCAAACCTCCAAACTTGTTGGGGTTGAAGGTGATTACAGCAACCTGAACATGACATTCTGACTACCCAGGGACATCATGGAAACAGATCGTACCCCTTTCACTCAGTTACTCCCCTATGCCAAGCGAGACAATAAATTTGAAATATATTTTCAATATATTTGTTAAAGCATTCTCAATCAGGTAAAAAAAAAAAACATGTGCTGCTATAATTATACAGGTGAAACAAAGCAGAGTAACCAACATTACAAACAGAGTGAGGATGATGAACAACCCACCATGTTGTGTATGGTTCTAGATGTTCTAGAAGATCTAAAGATTCCTACCACAACCATTGTCTACATTTGAGAGCATAGTCCTTGTACCCCTCTGCCTGGCCAGATCTAAGGGATCAGTCCCAGCCCAATCCTGTATAGAATATCAGGAATTGGCCTGTCGTGTAGATTACATTCTCTTGTGAAGCTGGAAGATCAGCACCAGCTTAACAGCCTGCCATATATATGGCCAAGACCGGAATGCCCTCTGCCTTCCTTGGGTCACAATGTAGTTTACATATTAACCCATGCCACATTAGGACCACAGTTCTGATGTAATGCTGTGTCTTGGAGATAGAAGCTGACTCCTGGCTAGCAACACAAGTTAGTATATCATGTACTGTATGTAACAGCCTTACAGTAAGTGTAGACACCATGCTTTAACAGCCTGCTTCCTCTTCTTGATCAGATATAGCTTGCTTGATTTTGTTGTTCCATTTCACAAGGATCTGTCAGTTAAAAATGAGAAAAAAATCATGATTGCAATGTACTGAAGGGTGTGCTTTGTTTTCATTGATAACATATTGTCTGCTAAGAAAGAACATAATATTGTTAATTGATGTAGTCTGTTTAGGGAGGAAATAGTTGGTAGTGTATTATCATAACCTGTTGAAAAGGAGAGCAAATATTCTGTTTGTGAGGGTTACATTCTGTGGAAAGTGAGTTGTTAAGATTGTCAGTTTGTACTTTTTTTGCAAAAAATAAATGTATTACATGGTGAGTTTTTTTCTCTTCCACTTTGGTTCCAGGTATTCAGAGGTGGATTCTAGAGGTTTTGTGTCACATCCAAGTGCTTTGTTTTTTGTATATATATTTATGGTTAGAAAGAAAAGAGTAAATATTTGCAGATTTTGTTGAGTTTTTTTTTTTTTTTTTTTTTTTTTTGTCCTCATCCCACAACCCCTGCTTCGGTAAGAAGGACCACTGGTTTGTGCTTACAAAGTGTAGACCCCTCAATACCAATGGGTCAACTACCTTTCTTACACGCACCAAGTCTTCCCAGATATATCATTGACCACACATTGCCATTAACTCAAATAATGGTCATGCCGAAGCAACACCCATCGGGTGGAGAGAGTTTAATCATTGGACTTAATTCTTAAACAAGAAAAGGCGACATACCACGATCCACCCATATTTAGTGCTGATACACATTTTCCCAAAGTGCCCAAACATAACCAAACAAAGACTTATTTCTAAATTCCCATCAAAGATAATCTTAAGAATACTTCCGATGTCCTCCCAATATCTGGTCAAACCTGGGCATTGCCAGAACATATGAAGATCATCTAAATTAAAATCCTCACATCGCGGACAACTTTTCCTGAATTTCCCAATGGCTGTCAATCTGGCCGGTGACCAATATACCCTATGCAGAGTAAACAGATGATTTTTCCTCATTGCTGCAGATTTGATAGTAAACCACAATCTTGAAAAAGACTTTTGCCATAAGGAAATAATGTCTAAATTCTGAAAAATCTTCCCCCATTTCAACACAGCAATGCCTGATACCATAAAGCAACCTCCTTGTTTATAGATATCTAACTTAATTTTTCCTCCCAAGGGCTTCCCCCTATCTCTCCAACCTGACGAGACTTAACCCAGCTGGATAGCTGATAATACTTAAACTTGGAAACTGTCCCCCCTGTTTGCTCCTGAAATGTACAAATTCAGAGTCTTCTATAATCTGTCCCCACTTTTCCACCCCATTGGCTTTCAGCGGAGCTGATAACTTATCCATAAGACACTCGGGGTACCCGGTGAATCCCAAATCGGGGCGTAGCTACAATAATAAGCTATCCCTAACGCATTTTGAATTTGCACCCATACCTTACAAGCTTGTCTAGGGATCTTCAGTCGAACTTTCTTGGGGAATTTCAGGTGCCCAAATTTATGCAAAAAAAATTCAGCCCCCTCCGCGCGGTGCGCCGTCAGAGCCTTCCATACAGGAGTATGGTCTAGCTTCTTATTCAGTAGAATTCTAGTATTCTTTAGTTGAAACGCCAAATAGTACTTATAAAAGTCTGGGGATGCAATCCCCCCACTCCTTTTTTTTACATAACTTCTTCCATGCTATCCTAACTCCCTTAGATGCCCAAATAAACGTAGATATGTCACCCTGTAATTTTGAAACCAGCATGACTTAAACTCTAATTGGATAGCATTGAATAGAAAAGTGAACTTTGGAAGGATACACATCTTTAAAATATTAGATCTGCCAATTAAAGCAAGGTGGAGAGCGGCCCATGACTTCAAAAGTTTTTTGGTTTCAATGTAGGCCTTGTCAAAATTAACCATTGCCACTTCACTAAAATTGACCTTGAGCTAAATTCCCAAAGATTTAATCTCCTTTTTAACTAATGAAGAATCATAAACCATATTCCAACATATAATCTCTGTCTTCTCAGCGTTTACACTGTAACCTGCCATTCCACCGAACTGCTCCAATAATTAATTAATATTAGGTAAAGAACCCACCACATCACTAGTATAAATCATCAAATCGTCTGCATAAAGTGCTGTTTTCTTTTCCCACCCACTGCTCCGAAAAGGAAGAATATCCCCACAAGCCCTTAACAGTATCGCCAAAGGTTCAATATACAAATCAAAGAGTAAGGGTAACAAAGGACACCCCTGTCGAGTACCTCGACCAATCCTGAACTCTTGAGACAGCGTACCATTAACCAAAATCCTCGCTATCGGGGACCTATACAATTCCCTAATAGTTCTAATGAAGGAATTTCCCAGTCCAAATAACTCCATCACAACCTGCAGGAAGGGCCAATTAACACAATTGTATGCCTTAACTGCATCAAAAGTCAACCTTACCTGGTTTTAACAGTAAACAAATTATAGCTTCATCCCATGATTTAGGTGCTTGTGCCCCCTCTAGAAGCATATTATTAAACAGTTCCAATAAGATTGGTTTAAGCTCCTCCCCTAAGACCTTATATAATTAATTTGGTAGATTATCGGGCCCAGATGCTTTCCTTCTCTTCAAAGCCTTTATAGCTTCAGCCAACTCTTTCCCATTTATCTCACTACCTAACAACTGCCGTGCTGAGCTGTCCAAAGCGGGAAGGTTAGCTTCTTTCAAGAATTCTCTAACCTGTTCCACCGAGTTCTCGAGAGTCTCTGTATAAAGTACATGAAAGAAGGACACAAAAGCCTCTTCTATTTCTGATTGCTCAGTACAAAGCCAACCTGCAGCATCCAATTTAATCGATGAAATATACTTCCTTGAACGATCTGACTTAACCTTCCAAGCAAAGAGTTTTCTGCACCCTTCCCCATACTCATAGTGCGCAAACCGACTACTTTCCCATTTTATCCTATTTTGATTTTCTAAGAAACTATCTAAATCCAAACATGCTTTTTCCTTTTGACACTACAATTCCTTAAGCTGGCACTCATTCCCTTCCCCTTGTGTATTATATATTAATGTTTGTAGGGCGGTTATAGATGCTTTGATACTTCCTACTTTCTCATTCTCCTCTCGACACTTATGGGCAGCCAAACTAATAAGCCTCCCTCTAATATATGTATTATAGGCATCCCATACATTCCATAAGCTAGCTGATCCAATTAGTGCAAAATACTCTCTTGTATCCTTCTTTAATACTTCCATTATCAGATCATCTAAAAGCAAAGATTGATTTATGGTCCACCTAAACTCAGGGATCTGCACCTTAAAGCTCAAATGTAGCTTTATAGCTGAGTGATCCAAAAGGTGTGCTGGCACATGAGCGACCCGCATCACCTCTCCAGACAGGCTCTTATGTACTAGAAAAAAGTCTATTCTGGATTTATGGCCGTATTTCTTGTTGTAAAATGTGAATCTAGACCCTTCACCCCCTTTCCAATGCCAAATGTCTACCAATCCTAAATCTATCATGGCCTACCTCACCTGTGACCAAGTTCTAGGAGAGTTAACAATACCCCGAGGGGTAGATTTATCCAAAGCCGGATCCAGTATTATATTGAAGTCGCCGCCTAGCACGACCGGATATTTAGCTAAAAGTAGACAGTTGTACAATTCTTGAAACGACATTGGATGGTCCACGTTAGGACCATAATAGCCTGCCATTGTAATCCAACACCCATTCAAACACACTTCCACCACCACCCATCTACCCCTAGAATCTACTTGCACACTGCCCACCTTTAACCTAATAGATTTGATCCCTGTGGGGGAGAAAGCGTACTGTGAAAATATTTTGTAATCGGGAGCGCACAATTCTTTTCCAAAGGGTAGGCCAAACCCCCCTTGTGGAGTGAATCCTTGTGCCCAGTCTTTGGCCTCTCGATACCCCCACTGCGAAGCCTGACCCCACTTTCACCCCTTCTTTTATTAGACACAGTTAAGGATGAAGAAGAAAAGTTTGGCCCCAGGGGCCTGGGCTTATCTCTCTTTATAGTCCCAGCCTCACCAATTTCAGCCCGAAACCCCCTGGGGTGACGCTTAATCAGCGACATGCACTGTAATTCTCTTGTGCAGGCCCGCCCTCTTTCTTCAAACTGCTACCGAGTTCTCCCTTTAAGGGGGGCCCAGGACTCTCCAAAAGCCCTCCATGAAGACTACAACGCGAGGTGTAGCGTCTCCCACGGCACACACCCCTCACAGCCTCAGCCCACACTCCAGAGGCTGACGCGCGTCTCCGGCAGCACTTCTCCGCTCTCCTTGCCAGAGCGCACGCCGACTCCGAGTTCGCCGCCTCACCCGCCGTCTCTGTTGCACGCCACTCGGAGCCAGGAATCCCGGCTCAACTCCACTGCTCTTCCTCTTACAGAGACCTCCGCCCTGGAGGTTCGTGTTCCAATGCTGGCGTCACCGCACGTCAACTAGCGCCCGCCCATCCGGAGAGCTCGCAGTCCAGCTCTCAACTGGCCACCATGTTCCCCGTCGCCCCCTTCCTGAAGCCATTGAGTTTTTGTTTTGCTTGCAGTTAGAGTGTGTTTTGGGAATTTGTTATTTATGCACTGTTGAATTTTGTGAAATATGGTGATTGACTTCTCACTACGTTTGCTCCCCAGTTGTTGGAGTTTGTTGTATTTCAATGTCTGGAAGTCTAAGTAAATACAATAGAGGTATGTAGTCAGCTGCATTACAATAGCAATTTGGTCACCTAGACAGTGTCGAGAGCCTTCCCTGAAGTAAGTACTTGGCGGAGTTAGAATAGTAATTTTGCACCCAGTCAATGTCCAGCAACTTCTCTGAGGTAAGTGCTTGGTTGAGTCAGAATAGTAATCTTGCCCCCAGTTGCTGCCCCGCACCTTCGCTGAGGTAAGTGATTGATGGAGGTTGGTGAGTTAGAATAGTTAGTTTACCCCTCCAGTCGCTGTCTGTCACCTTCCCTGAGAAATGTGCCTTGGGGGAGATAGAATAGTAATTTTGCCAATGTGCCACTGTCCAGGTCCTTCTCTGAGGTAAGCACTTGGCGGAGTTAGAATTACAATTTTGTCCCTCGGTCGCTATCCAGCACCTTCCCTGAGGTAAGTACTCATTGGTCTTAGAATAGTAATTTTGCCACTGAGTCATTGTCCAGCACCATCCCTGAGAAGGTCATAGATCATACCTAAATTAAAATGTTGCTATTATTTTTTACAGAGAAAGAAAAGGGTGAATTGTAACTTACATTGTTGGAACAGTGGCAAATTCAATGAAGATTGGGTTTGAAGGTAAACGTCACAAAGTCTGAAAGTTAAAAATAATTTTTTATTTTTTTTATTTTTGCTATTTAGTTAGTATTATAGTAGGCCAACTAATGGTCTGGTTATACTTACTTGTGTAGATGGATGGCAGTGTTTGAAAATGATGTGCTCTACTCCTGCTCTCAGTGGTGCGTGTAGTAAGCTCAGAAACCAGTGAACCACTGAATACAAAATTGTGGATGGCAGCTTTTATATGTGTTTGTGGGTATTCCATAATTTACATTGAAGTATGCATTGAAAAGTGTTTTTTCCTGATTTAAACCATGACTAAATGTATAATTGTTTTGTTTGGGAAAAATAATGCGTTTTTGACCTCCCTCAAAGTATGCGACAGCCGTCTTGGTTGTGGACATTCTTTATGTTGAAATCAAGAAAGACAAATGCTTATATATTAAACCAGTTAAACTGTTTTACAAAATACTCGTAGTATGTTCTCATGTGCTTTTTGAACTTTGTAAAGTGTTGCTGTGGTTGCATTGTGTTGCATTATTTTGTAAGGATGTTTTTCAGATTTCTTTAGCGTTGCGTCATTTCATCCTTGGTTTTGCCTTGTTCTATTGTGTTTTGGAAACATATGCGTAGTGTTCAAATGCATTGTGTGGTATATTGTGTAGTATTGTGCCATGTTGTATGGAGATGTACCAGACAAAATAAATTTATTTTTAGCAATGTTTTGCTTATATAATTACATTGTACTATACATATAAAAATGTAGTTTTAACTATCTACAAAAACACAATGTATTTGTATTTGCATAATCTATGTGTAATATAATTTTCCCTTAGAAAAAAAATTGCATGGTAAATTAAGCATGATACCAGTATGCATGCTAATGGTATGTGTGGTAATGGTACTTATAATGCACCTGTATGTATGTTTGTGATAATGACAAGCATGATAAAGACATGTATGGTAGTGGTATATGTGAGATAAAGATGGTGTGGTAAAGGCATGCATGGTAAAGGGATGCATTGTTCTGTCATACATTTAACCAGATGAGTCATAGGCAGGTTGGTGCAGCTAATTCTGTCTCCTCGTGAGTTCTTTAAGCTCCAGTCGAGACAAAAATGCTTTACAGACAGGCCCTAGGAGAGAAGGAGGATGGCTCTGGGCTTAACCCTCCTTAGCTCCCACGGTTCGGACACCAGGAAGGTGGAATGCACTGACCTGGGACACTCTTAGCCGATAGACTGACTGACAGTCCCTACGTGGTGCATGGGGCGTGAATTCTGTGGAGGACACTTGTGTCCCTCCAGTGTGTGGCAGAGGGACAGGAACCCCGTGAAGGCCCAGCCACTAAGCAAATCCCAGGACAGAGTGATGTTGGACAGAGGAGGAGTCTGGGGCTCATGCTGGCTGAACAGCTCTGTTTATCCCCCCAGAACAGATGGGTGAAGCCATGGCTTTGACCTGTGCTGCTCAGTTCCTGCAGGTCGGGGCTCCAGGCATCAGACATGGCCACCTTCCCAACCCAGGGAAAGGTTGCATCAGATGGAGGAGCAGTCTGGGACCGCTATGGGCTGAAGAGCTTTGGTAATCTCCTGAGAGAGGTGTTCAAAATTATGGCCTTTGCCTGGAAAGCCCAGTCCATGCAGGCTGGTGGTGCCAGTCAGAAGGGCCTGACGCGGGGCTGGGTCGCATCCGACCGCCAATGGTTTGTTAGGTTTCATGATGTCCATCAGTTTGCTCGTCAGATTTGTGCTGACAAACACGTCACCAGTGAGATTACATTCTCAAGGCCAATCCAGTCAATGGACAAGTATGAATGTGCCAGCTTAATGAACCACATCACTTGCCAAGCAGGTCTCATTTGAATTATGCCTAGGCCTAACTTCAACTTGCCATAGCCATAACCAACATGGGTTGGTTGCAACTGTTGTTTTTCCAGTCCACGGTGCTCTATGTCTGTATTCCAAATCATGCACCGCCCATGCCCAGGCATCTAATCCACTGCAGCACAAGGCCTTTGCCCATATTTAGGAAAGGTTGGAGCAGCGTGACCTTTTGCATGTCCCTTTGTTTTACACATTTCAGAATCCCAAGCCGCAGGGCACATAACCATTCACTTGTATGCAGGAGGAATTGGGCACAGAAATGTTTCTGTTGCAGTGAGCCAAGTAGAGAGCCTGGGTGTGCAAACCCAGGTCAGGTTTCACAAACCATCTCTGGAGGACAGGACTAAATGCCCCCACATCTAATTAGATTGATTTATTTTGAAAAATGTAATATGGCAAAGAGTTCATGAATCCAGGTTTGTGAAATGTCGGTGAACTAAATGGAAAGAGATGTCTAGAATAAACCAATAAAAGCCCCCACTAAAAACCCTCTTGAAATGCTAGTTGCTTAAATACTTCTGATCAAACTTACATTTAACCAAGCAAAGATGCACTTCTGAGAAATGTTCTAGTTATATGCCATGTTTGGTTTACGCTAAACAGTTTTTGCTATGGCAAAGCACAATGTTTTTCTGGAATCAAAATTGAAAATGCTCATGTGTTGTCTTATTTAATTTTCTCTCTACTGGTTTATCTGATCACTGTAAGACCTGTCAGCCTTAAGGTATTTTCTGAAATATTTTGCCTGTTCCCCTACGTTTTTGCTTAAATTAATTTTTGTTGGTCTTAGGACTGCTAACCAGTGCTAAAGAGATTGTGCACCCTCTCCTAAATATGGTTACATTGGTTTACCCCTAATTGGCATATTTAATTCATTCATAAGTCCACTGTAGAATGGTGTAACATACACCCAGGACCTGTAATTGAAATTGTCCTGCAGCACAAATTGTGCCACCCACTTAAGTAGCCCCTTAAAACATGTCTCAGGTCTGCCATTGCAGACTGAATGCAGTTTTAAACTGCATATTCAACTTGGCAATATAATCCCCTCACCAAGCCTGGAACTCCCCTTTTCATAGGACAGGGTGCATTGGATGTGAAAGGTTGGACATGTACTTTTAAGTTTGACATGCCATGGCATACGGGTACAGATTTATGAGGCATACATCTCTGCTTTGGTAGCTGTTGAGGAAGCGGAAGCCAGCCATCATGACTCTGTCTCCTGTGTGGACCTCAATGTTATTCACAACACCATGTTTTCTACCTTAACAAAAACATTTTTGTTGAGTTTAAGGCTCTTCCAAATAAAGCCAAATCAGTGTCCTGGAATAATAAAGCTTGCAGAATAGCAAGGTGGGTCCTTACAGTTGCTATAAAGGTGGGGTGCAGGGCACAAATCCAGAGAGCGAGGCACTTTTACAAGGCTGTCATTTCAAGGGCCAAGAGAGATTTGAACTGGCCAATTGGGAATCCATATTGATTGCTGATAGAAAGACGAAACAATTTTTGTTCTGGCAAATCTTGGCCGGCAGAGGGGGAAGACAGCTACTGAGATCTCTTGCAACATCCCTGCTGCTGCCTGGGTTGGCCACTTCACTCAGTTATCTGCAGGGACTGTGGTTGAGGACTGTGCTAAGTATGATGTGGTGGGGTCTTCTGTTTGCAGAGTGGATAGTCCAGTTGACATTGATCCTGGTAGTATGGCTACACCACGCATAAGCTATGTTCCAGCTGAGCCTGTTATTCCCAGGGAGGGGGCTATTGTGGGGCTCATGCTCCATTAGGGGCAGGCACTACTAGGCAAGAGAATAAAGATCTCAGACCAATTTGACCCGTGAGGTCGCAGAATTGATCAACTGGATCATGGATAAGGATACCTAGAGCATTTTCTTTGCCTTGGATTTTAATACCATAATGGAGTATCTCCCATGCCCTCCATGTGGGTAGGGGCAGAGATAATCCCAATATTTAAGTCTTCAAGAAGGGCCTAAGATCCTTACCTTCTAATTATCAGCCCCTTAGTCTGATTGACTTCTCCCAGAAGCTCTTAGCAGGATTTTGCTAAGTAGACTGTATGCTTGAAAGGAAGAAGTGGGCCAGCTGACTGCTTTGGTGGCTGGGTTTAGGGCAGGGACTAGCACTATCGGCCTAGTGTTTCGCTCACAACTTATATTTCTGAAACATTTCACTTTGGGGAGTGGTCGCCTCTGTGTGGTTTTTGTTGACCCCCGGTCTGCGTTTGACTTTGTGCCAAGGGATCCCTTGTGGAGGGTTAGAACTGTCCTGCAACTCCCTAAATATCTTTCTGATGTCATCAGTGTGCTTCCTCTAAATAATTATGTGCAGGTCAGATGTGGCTCTGCTGGGAACTGACCTCACTCATTCCGGTCACACGGGCGTAAGGCAAGGAAGTGTCCTTGCTCCAAGCCTGTTTGTATTATATATTAACAATCTGGTCCCCCAGTTAGAGCTATGTATCCATGATGCCCCGATTCCGGCTAACAGGGAGGTTCTGGCAATCCTGCTTGCTGACGACACCTTGTTGGTTTATAAACCCCTATGGGTATTCAAAACTTATTAAACAGATTAGGAATTTTATGCAAGCAGAGGCCGGGAAATTAACTTTTCCAAAACTAAGTACATGCTTTTTAATCCTTGGCAATCGGCTTGCTCCCATCCTATGCTAGATGGCATTCCCCTACAGAGTCCACACATTTGAATACTTGGGCTTCACGCTTATTGAACAATTTGGTTGGATTTCATAGATTCAAAAGAATAGATGAAAGCTGGAGCAATACACAGGGGGTATAGTGAGGGCCATACAACGCTTCACATTTCGCCATATTTCCCCAGCCTTACAAATGTATAATTTGCAAGCCTTTGGAGCATCACTATATGAGGAGGAACTATGGGGACATAAAATGTTGGTGAGCTGGAACTAATGGAGAACAGGTTCCTTCACCCTCTAATCATTCTCTCAGCTAGATCCCCACTTGTTCCACTGCAGTTTGAGACGGGTCATAGATCCCTTGTTTATAAAGTTGTCCCTGGACCTTTGATGTATTGGAGGTGGATATCTGCATCTCTGACATTGTTGTCATATCGGATGGATTTGGATGAAATTCTCAAACTACCTGTTGCTGCTATGATCCCATGGTTGTAGTTTATAAAACATCACCTTATTGAAACTGGATGTGAGAATCTATGGTCGATCCCACAGACACTTGCCTATTCTTCAAATCCATGCTCAAGGGGATTTACTGGTGATTGGTAGATAAATAGACCCGTAAGAATGGGGGTGTCGTCACTCTTACTGTAGCCTTCCCTGAGTTTAGAGATGAGTTTTCATTAGAAGGCTACTTAGATGATATTGAGCCATCATTGGTGAAGACACTTTATGGGACATTTATAATTTGCACTGTGCCATTGTGTACAGTTACGGCAAAATGGCAGCAACCCAGCTCAGTTCCAGATTTGCTCTGCCTCGTCTGTCCTGAGTCATACGAATCTATTGAGCATGTTTTTATTCTATGCCCCAAGTATCATGCACCCAGGAGGAAGTGAATGTTGATGCTATTTCGCAACTTGGGGATTAGGGGTCTATGAGACAGAGATCAGGTTGTTAAGAACCAATACATCCCAACCCTTTGTTTTTGCTGTCTCACATACTTTAATAAATATGTGGTGGATTTGTCAAAATAATTTATTCTCCTGAATGGATTGTTGATCAACCTGTGCCTCCAGGTATGTATAATTTCTAGCTAAAAGAGTTTTTATATTGGATCACTTGTGTTTGGGTTTTCACTACTGACTATGATTGCACTTTAGAATCCATGCTGCTTTTATAATGAGCTCTTCCTTTTTTAACTAGTGAATGATTTTAATTGAACTTATGATTTTAAATGGTTTTATTGCACTTGTATATATTGATGTTAGTGCTTTTATGGCAAGTCCCGCCGAAATAAAGATAATAATGAATGAAAAACTCCTAAATTGTTTTTCACTACTGTGAGGCGTACCTGTCCCGTCAGATAAGCATATCATGTTTCATAATTCTAATTAAAAATGTTCTTCAATGCTAAAGACAGATTTTGAATTACAATTTTGAAAATGGCACTTTTAGAAAGCTGCCATTTTCCTACCTTTAGCCATTTGATGCCTGCAGCCTCCCCTGATTCACATGACTGGCTGTAACTGACATTTAGACCTTGTGAATCCCTCCGAGACAGTCACACAATAGAGGGGTTAGGTGTGCTTGAATAGGCCATCTGTTGGCAGGATGACGGGGTGGAGCTGGGCACAGCCTTAATTGCAACTCAATGGACTTTGCTCTGCCTTCATACAAAGGGTTTATCACCTCCAAACTGTTTCTGGGGGCAGCTTGAAACCAGGGTAGGGGACTCAGCAAATTCCTAGCACTTCGAAAAGAAACCTCTAGAAATGTCTCCCAACTTCACAGAAGGCATCAGGTATAAATATAGGGCCCTCAGACCCACTCTTTAATTCACCTTCTGGACCTGCATGAGATTATCATAGTACTGCCTGCTGATGTGGCCTGCTGGTTCCCCACAAGACTGCTTTACTGCACCTGGAAGGTCTGCTTTGCTGCCTTGAGCCTGTCTTGAACCCTCAAAGGCCTGCCCTGATGTTGAGCCCTGCTTCTCCACCTGATTGCAAGACTGCCACAGCGACTCCAAGAGCTAGTTTGCTGGCCTCCTGTTAATAGCCACAGGTACGTAAAAGGCTTCAACTATCTTGAACCCACACCTAGACTAAGCCTGAGTGAATCCTGAACCCCTAAGTGGTGTTCCTCCAGTCCTGTACCCTTAGTCATGTGCTAAAGGTCCCCAGATAGCGAAAATCCAAAACTTGGTACTTGGAAAGTTTTTACTAAAAACTGCTCTGAAAACCATTGAAAACCAGGACCAGCTTGCTCGTCTGTCCCCCCAGGGTGCATTGCCTGACTCCATGCCTCCTCCTGCAACGTTCTTCTCCACAGCAGCAAATCCTGTTTAGCGATCCTTCAAGAAAAGGGTAACTGACCTCTTGGATCTATCTTCACCTACAGCCTGCTGCCTTGTACCACTTGAGATTTTCGAATTCTAATTCAGTGTATAATTCCAAAGATAGAACTATTCACCCCAACTTTGTCTAGTGGCTGTTCAACAATGGCGCTGACTACTGGGATACCTCCTGCAGCCTTGCCCTGCTGAAATTTACCTTTTCAGAACATTTTTCTTGAAAATTCTTCTGAGTCAGGAGGTAAACACTGGCCGGAATCAATCCACTTCTTGCATCTGACCAACACTCCATTGTGGTTGAACATATTTTTCTACTTTGGCCCAGTCTTGCATGACTAGATGTACAGGGTTGGTGCTTTCATATTTTAGGGACTAGTTTTTATGGAAAATTTTAAACTTCAAAACTTGAATTCTACTAATTGGATTTTTCTTGGTTTAATGTTGAATAATTTATGGGAATTTACTCAATTTTTTTAAATTGGTATGGGATTTTTCTTATGTTGTGTTTTCACTTTATTACTGTTTGTGTGCTGCATAAATATTTTACACATTGCCTCTAAGTTAAGCCTAACTGCTTTTTGTGCCAAGTTACCAGAGGGTTTAGCACAGACTAATTTTGTGACTTTTTGTGGTTCACCCTGCCATGGACTGTGGCTGTTGCTTGACCAGGACTAACACCCTAGACAACCAACAACCCAATTTCTCACAATCACCATGCCAGGAAATATAAATGTGGTTATGTTAAATATTTACAAAAGGTATACTGATAAATGTGTGTAAGTCCCTTTCGTTTGAGGATTTCCAAGAATGTTGACTAGTCTGATAAAATCACAAACAAGCAGTTTAGCTTAAGGCATATATTGAAGGCAAATCAGAGAATAGAAGTAAGCAAATGAGAATTACAATAAAGCCATCCAATGGTAAGTAAAGGTTGACTCTAAGCCCACCGTAAGTTTTATGTAATACGACAATAGATCTTTTTTTTGCATCAATTTCACACAAGGGGGGCGACCTCTTAGGCAAGGGTCTTTCCCCTGGGGGCCAAATTTATTTAGGCCATGTCTGCACCCTTTGGGGTGGGGGGTATGGCCATACACCCACCCCAAATAAATGGATCCAAAGTTGTTCTGTCCACCGGTGGGCAGGTGAGGCAATTACTCCGGATCCACTCCCCGGGGGGGCAGAAAGCATACTAGATGCCAGGGAATAGTAGGGTGGTGGCTACCAACCAGTATGGGCCTGGTTATGCCCCCACCCCAACTGAAGGGGTAACAGTCTTTCAGCTCTCCCTCCACACACGAATACATCTTATCCCACGTCAAGTAAGAGGACATTTGATTATTCCGGGTTTTGGTTTTACATTTGGGCCATGAGAGCGTGGCTAACTCTCAAAATCATCCCACTTGGAATGGTGAGGGCTGCACTTTTTGGACTTTGGGATGCTGCCATGTAGAAAAATCCACAAGACCTAGACACATCTGAAAACTAAACATCTGGATGATTCCAGGGTGGTGTGCTTCACATGCACCCTGCACCATCTTCTTACCCACAATGCCCTGCAAACCTCCAAGTTTCCTGGAAATCACACATTTTTCCCACATTTTTGTGATGGAACACTTCAGAATCTGCAGGAATTCCAGCCATCCATCATTGTCTCATCTATACCAATAAAAATTCTGCTGCACTTGTCAGCCCAAAAATGTTTTTTTACAAACTGCCCTTTTGGACCCGCTTTGGTTCCCTCTCAATTTCAATATGTTTTTTACTTTTCCTTGTCACAGGCACTTCGCCAACCTACACAAGTGAGGTATCATTTTTACCGGGAGACTGAAGGGAAAGTAGGGTGATAGGAAATTTGTCCCAGTGCGGTGATCCCACACAGAAATGTGGGAAATTTTTTATTTTTTAGCTAAATTTGAGGGTTGCTGAGGATTCTGGGTAAGAAAACATTGGGGGATCCACGCAAGTCAAACCTTCCTGGACTCCTTTGGGTGTCTAGTTTTCGGAAGTGTCTGGGTTTGGTAGGTATCTATAGATGGCTGCCGAGTCCAGGACCAAAAACGCAGGGGCCCCCCACAAAAACAGGTAGTTTTATATCTGATAATTTTGATGTGTTCAGATAGTGTTTCACTAGGTGCCGGCTGAGCTAGAGGCCAAAATCCACAGCTAGGCACTTTCCAAAAAACAAATCTGTTTTCCTTGGGAAAATGTGATGTGTCCATGTTGTGTTTTGGGGCATTTCCTGTCGCAGGCGCTAGGCCTACCCACACAAGTGTGGTACCATTTTTATCTGTAGTCTTGAGGGAACGCTGGGTGGAAGGAAATTTGTGGCTCCTCTCAGATTCCAGAACTTTGTCTCACCGAAATGTGGGGAAAAAGTGTTTTTTTAGCCAAATGTTGAAGTTTGCAAAGGATTCTGGGTAACAGAACCTGATGAGAGCCCCACAAGTCACCCCATCTTTGATTCCCCTAGATGTCTAGTTTTTAAATATGGGCAGGTTTGGTAGGTTTCCCTAGGTGTCGGCTGAGCTAGAGGCCAAATCCCACAGCTAGGCACTTTGCAAATAACAGGTCTGTTTTCTATGGGAGAATGTGATGTGTCCACATTGTGTTTTGGGGCATTTCCTTTCACGTGCGCTAGGCCTACCCACATAAGTGAGGTACCATTTTTATTGGGAGACTTGGGGGAACACTAGGTGGAAGGAAATTTGTGGCTCCTCTCAGATTCCAGAACTTTGTGTCACTGAAATATGAGGAAAAAGTATTTTTTTAGCCACATTTTGAGATTTGAAAAGGATTCTGGGTAACAGAACCTAGTGACCCTATCACCCTATCACCCTATCTTGGATTCCCCTAGGTGTCTTGTTTCCAAATATGTGCAGATTCTAGGTAACAGAACCTGGTGAGAGCCCCACAAGTCACCCCATCTTAGATTCCCCTAGGTGTCTAGTTTTCAGACATGCGCAGGTTTGGTAGGTTTCCCTAGGTACTGGCTGAGCTAGACGCCAAAACCTACAGCTAGGCACTTTGTAAAAAACACGTCAGATTTCAATGTAAAAATGTGTTTCCTGTTGTGAGCATTAGGCCTACTCACACAAGTGAGTTACCATTTTTATCAGGATACTTGGAGGAGCACAGAATCTAAAAACAAGTGTCATTGCCCCTTGTCTTTCTCTACATTTTTTCCTTCAAATGTAACACATTGTGTAAAAAAGAAGTCTATTTGAGAAATGCCCTGTAATTCACATGCTAGTATGGGCACCCCGGAATTCAGAGATGTGCAAATAACCACTGCTTCTCAACACCTTATCTTGTGCCCATTTTGGAAATACAAAGGATTTCTTGATATCTATTTTTCACTCTTTATATTTCAGCAAATGAATTGCTGTATACCCGGTATAGAATGAATACCCATTTCAAGGTGCAGCTCATTTATTGGCTCTGGATACCTAGGGTTTTTGATGAACCTGCAAGCCCTCTATATCCCCGCAACTAGAAGAGTCCAGTAGACGTAACGGTATATTGCTTTAAAAAAATCTGACATTGCAGGGAAAAGTTACAGAGTAAAATGTTGAGAAAAATCGCTGTTATTTTCACATCAATTTCAATATTTTTTTATTTCAGCTGTTATTTTCTGTAGGAAAACCTTGTAGGATCTACACAAATTACCCCTTGCTGAATTCAGAATGTTGTCTACTTTTCAAAAATGTTTAGCTGTCTGGGATCTAGCATTGGTTTCACACCCATTTCTTCACTAACTGGAAGGAGGCTGAAAGCACAAAAAATAGTAAAAATTGGGTTTGTCCCAGTAAAATACCAAAATTGTGTTGAAAAATTGGAGGGCATATTTATACTCTGTTTGCGCAAACTGTACACCATATTTATACTATGACGCCGACCCCGCGAACGTCAAAATTCCTCAGTGTGCATCATTTTCTGGATGCGGAAACAGCCTTGCGTTAATGACAAGCAAGGTAGGCGTTCCCGTCCAAAAAATGACTTTAAGGCTTGTGCGCCTTATTTATACTCCCACATCATTTTGACGCACAGGAGGGGACGGGCCTTAAAAAACGGCGCTCAGCCTGATGTGTGCCGTTTTTAATGCATGGTTGAGGGAAGGCGTTAAGGGACCTGTGGTCTGATTTCCATGGTCGCTGACCATGGATGCAGTCCACAGGTGCCCTTCTCTGCCCCCAGGGACAACCCCTGCCACCCCACCCACCCCTGGAGGACACCCATGGATGGGGGAGCATCCCAGGTAAGTACAGGTAAGTTGAGGTAAGTATTTTTTTTCATTTTTTTTAGTGGCATAGGGGGGCCTAACTTGGGCCCCCTAAATACCACTGTGCCCAATGGCCATGCCCAGGGGGCAGAAGTCCCCTGGGCATGGCCATTGGGCAGGGGGGCATGACTCCCGTCTTTGCTAATACAGGAGTCATTTCAGTGGGGGTTGGACATCAAAAAATGGCACAAGTCCGGTTAGAGCCATGATTTTTTACTCTAAGTCATTTTTTTTTACTCTGACCAGCCCGCAGCAACGGCTAACGTAAATTCATAAATAAGGCGCCTGCCTGGCGCGTTGGAATGGCATTAGTCGGTGGAATTTTTTTTTATGCAAACCAGCCCCGGCGCTGGTTTGCATCAAAAGGTATAAATATGGGCCTGGGTTTTCTGATTCAAGTCCGCCTGTTCCTGAAAGCTGGGAAGCTGTTGATTTTAGCTCCACAAACCTTTTGTTGATGCCATTTTTAGGGGAAAACCACGAGCCTTCTTCGGCAGCCCTTTTTCCCATTTTTTTTTTAAAAAACTATTCTTTCACAGCGTTTTGGCTAATTTCTTAGTCTCCTTCAGGGGAAGGCACAAAGTCTGGGTACCTCTAGAATCCAAAGGATGTTGGAAAAAAAGGATGCAAATTTGGCGTGGGTAGCTTATGTGGACAAAACGTTATGAGGGCCTAAGCGCGAACTGCCCCAACTAGCCAAAAAAAGGCCTGGCTCCTGAGGGGAAAAGGCCTGGCAGCGAAGGGGTTAATAATCAGCATTTGCTCAAATTAATGGTAAACTATAGGAAAACTACAACATTCGGCTTTTTAAGAATTATTTATTGGGAAATGCCTACAATATCGGCTTCATGCTTCAAATTTATTTGCCAGAATTTTCAGCATGAAAGGCAAGAGGAATAGTGTGTCTCTCTCCTAGCTCAACATCAAAACCACTTTCATCTGCTGTCTCAAGGAAAACAAAGCAAATCTTCCACCCTGCTGTTTTTTTCTAGATAAATTAAACCCCTCACGTCTTGCGGCCTAAACAAAACCCACCGGCAATCCCCAGACACATCTTTTCTCAACCTGAAACCGTCTCGTCACACGTGCTTCTGGTAAGATAATTTTGTAGTCACTAATCAATAATGCAACAGCAAATTGCATTTAAATAAACATTAGCAGTCCTTTTAATGAATGTACCCGTGTTCGGTAATTTGTCATAGTCAGGGCTGCTAGACCACTTTGATGTTCATTAGGATTTTAGGAATTAGAGCTTTTGCTAAATTTAAGCGCATTGCAATCATATAAACATATTTTAAGAAGTATTAAATTATAAATACCTAAACTGCTTAGCTACAAGTTGGACTCAGGGGCATTATACCGGTTGGTTTTGTTGGTGATGGTTTCTTTTATACACAACTATGGCACTCCCAAGATGCAACCTAACCCAAGACTCAGTTGTGATGGCATTGACCTGCCAGACTGTAACTTTGTCTACCAAACTATTCTTACAGAGGCACTAGACTGATGAATGTGACATTCGCTAAAATCAATTAGCTGGGATATCTAATAAACACATTTATATGCAACAGTAATCACTTTGATGGTGTTAATGGCAAATATTGTCTGTAATTGTGGTATCGGTACAGACAGTCGAACAATTTAAAACACAACAATTAAGGTCACATTCATTATGAGCAGGTAGGGTCTGCAATAATAAATGATTCAAACTCTCTCGCCCTGAACAAGTGGAAATTCAATAGTTTTGAGATGAAGTAATTTTATAAGGAATTGAAATATAGAAAACGTTTGAAGTGAAAATGCAGAGTCCCCTGTTGTAATCACTTGATAAGAACAACTATCAAAGATATGTTTTGTGAATGGCTGTGCACTACAGGGCATGCGACAAACTGAATGGAATACAACTTGGAAATTGACGACTGAACTGTAAATGGCAAACCACATCGCACATGTATAACCTGTTAATGAATTGTTGAACGTGCCACAATTTGGTTATGATGCAACAAAACAATTTACACTTACCTGACAAGTACTACAATAAAAGTTTCATACCTAAAAGAAAATTCTAAAAGGCTGAGCCTCAAAGATTTAGGAAAAGTAGATACATTAAGCAAAGCGCCTCTGTTGCTTGTCTGTTCGATGTTCTGTGCAATGTTTCCAAATTTCTGTTACTTCTTGTGTGTGATTCTGCAATAATACATTTATGACAAGACTAAGACACATGCACTTATGCCATGGTGAGGGACTCTGGAATTACGCGAGTTTAAAGCCGAGGTGTTTTCAACATTATGCTGAACAATCCATGTATTAAAAATGTATTTCTAGGTAAATGTAGCACAGACTACTCAGAATAAGCATCAGTATGGGATTCAATGCAGCTCCCAAGGCCTTGCAAACGTTAGGTGTGTAGGTTTATATCTGAGAATTGCTTAATAGCCCTAATTGATATATTGGGACACGTGCCTTTGTCTAGAGCAGGAAAATTGTTTACACATTTAAAATCATGTTAAACGGGACAGAACTTTTGGTTTATTCTTTGTCGGGGAATTATATTTCACAATTGATGCTCAATCATGTTTACCAAACAAAAAACCTATTTTTGAGGACTGATGTTTTGAATTTTAGAGGATTGAGCCCATAAGTCCCCCGGTGTGAATAGATGAAAATCCAGCAGCCGAGAAACAGATTTTAAAATAATGCTGACACTCGAGCACAAAAAAATATGTCCATTTTATTACGAGAAGTGTGAACATGTAGCTTTGAAGATGCTACATTGTACATTACATATTTGTTTTGTGGAAGCTGGGATTCTGAGGGGATAGCTAAAATACAAATATATTTCTGTTCTTTTATGCAGTATATCATGTATTGTTGGTGATCAACATTTTAAAGGTCACTTGCTGAATGTGTACAGTTTTCTTTCCTACTATAGCTCTGTTTTCTAAACATTGGTATCCTCTTTGTATTAATAGTGATTTGTGTTAAAATGAAATGTCATGGCATCTAGATTAGACTTCCATATCATGTATCTGATAATATATGGGAAGGCTGCCATCAGAGTTTATTATTATTATACATATTGTTTTGTAGGCAAACGAAGGCACCCTATGAAATATAATGTTCCTTACTAGATGTTGGCTCTTTGTGAGAGAACTTGTTAAACTCTTGCCATTTGCTTGACCTCTGCTTACTAAACAAGGACCCTTCTGGCAGAAATATAATTGTCTTCCTGAACATTGGTGTGGTAGTGCCATTGTTAGTTCTGTGATTCTTAAACCATGTGTTAGACCTGGCAGCTTTTTGCCATGTCGCCCCTGTCTTTTTGCTTGCTGACCTGTTTTTATGGTTTACTGGACTCTGTTTGTGCTGGGTTATTGTCTCTGTGCACTTTACCATTGCTGATCAGTGCTAAAGTGCAAGTGCCCCCTAGGTAAATTATACTGTTGATTGGTTTATCCATAATTGGCATATTTGATTTACTGGTAAGTCCCTAATAAAGTGCACCAGAGGTGCCAAGGGCCTGTAAATCAAATTCTACTAGTGGGCCTGCAGCACTGATTGTGCCATCCATATATTAGCCCTGTAAACATGGCTCAGACCACCCACTGCAGGGTCTGTGTGTGCAGTTTTAAACTGCCAATTTGACCGCCAAACCTTCCCTTTTGGTATGCTTAAGGTACCCCTAAGATAGTCCATAGGAAGCCCCATGGGCAGGGTGCAGTGTATTTAAAAGGTAGGACATGTACTGGTATGTTTTACATGTCCTCACAGTGAAATACTGCCAAATTCGGGTTTCACTGTTGCAAGACCTATCTCCCTCAGAGGTAAACATGGGGGCTGCCTTTAAATAACTTTAGAGGGCAGATTCCCTTTGAGGGCAGATAGAAATATGGAATTTGGGGCCTCTGAACTCAAAATTAAAAAAAAACATATTTTAGTGAAGTTGGTTTTTAGATTCTGAGTTTGAAAATGCTACTTTTAGAAAGGAGGCATTTTCTTGCTTAAACCATTCTGTGACTCTGCCTGTTTGTGGATTCCCCGTCTGTGTCAGTTTGCCAGTTGGGCTGTTCACACCTCTCCTCTAGAAAGTGACACAAAGGGAGCTGGGGTGTAGCCTGTGTATCTTGATGAGCCATCTGAGCTAGATTGAAGGGAGGAGTGGTTGCTTGCACCTGAGAGGATTGTGCCTGTCCTCACACAATGCACTCTCCAACCCCCTGGTGTGTGTCTGAGGCATGGCCTGGAGAAGGAAGGATCTTGCAAACACTTGAGACTTTGCTTTGAAGTTTGCCAACTTCAAAGGCAGAACAGGGTATAAGAAGAAGACCCAAAACCCCAGACTGTTAGTATGTTTTTGGAATCAAGAGGAACCTCTGCCAAGGAGAAGAATGAAGGAGGAGTACTCCCTGTTTTCTGTGTTGCTTTGCTGGACTGACCTGCAGTTGCTGTTTCTGCCTTAAAAGAGAGCAAAGGGTGAACTTAGCTGTGTATCCTTCATGAGAAAGTTCTCCAAGGGCTTGGATAAGAGCTTGCCTCCTGTTGGAAGTCTCAGGGACACCAAAGACTTCAGTTTCCTCGACCTGCAGCACTGGGAACTGTGTGTTTTGTGCTGTTCAAGAGGAGAAACCACTGCGCCGCCGCCAACGAAGATGCTGGCCTGCACCGTGACCTGCCGACGCAGCGCGGAGTCGCATTGCCCCACTTCTCACTGCAACCCTGGTCTCACCGATGCCGTCATTGGACAAATTCACCAAGCCACTGCTTGCACCTCTACCTGTGGGCCCCACACTCTGGCATCACCTGCTCACACTGCAGCCTGGACATCCCCAACAACGCCCCTCCTGCTGACACCGGCACTGCTGCCTGCATCGTGGCCTGTGGACACCACTTGTGAGGTACACAAAGCACCGTCCTGCACCCCAGCCCCGGTCCACCAACGCCAGCACCATCTACTCCTGTGTCGTCATCAGGCATCCCTGCCCACACCGTGGCCTGTGTGATACCACTCATGAGGGTCACATAGCACCGTCTCGTTCAACATCGCTGACTTGGGCCTACTGATGACGCCACTTCAGCAACAACGACGCCGCTGCTTGCACCGTGATCTGGTGACACTGCACGTTGCACCACCCCGCTTCACACCACAGCCCTGATCTCACCGATGTCGCTGGATGCCATCACCAAGCTGCTGCCTGCACTGTGACCCGTGGGCACCGCACGTCGCATCGTCCCGCTTCACACTGCAGCCCTAATGCCATCCACGCCAACGCTCCTGACTCCATCAGCCCGGAGTTCGGTCCGCAAGGCGTGTGACTTTAAGAGCCCGACGACTCCTGCACCGACTCTGGAACCGACAGCACAACACCAGCGATGCCGCTCTCCAAAGTTCACCGTGAGGATCATGACACCCTGCAAATCCAAAGGTACTGTTTGCGGGTCTTCCTGGCACCATATCTGGCACATGACACCACGGATGGCCTAAGCAGTTGGTTTCCTTGATCACGATGCCGTGATAGCCCCAGGTGGAGCTATCAACTTCAAGGAACTGTATTTTTGAGTAAATCTTGCAAAATTCATATATCTATTACTGTATGGTGGATTTTTATTGTATTTTGTCTTGTCTTATGTAAATAAATATTGGCTATTTTTCGAAAACTGTGTGGTGTCCTTTTGTGGTGTTTTAATTTATTACTGTGTGTTATGTGCAAATGCTTTACACATTGCTTCTGATATAAGCCTGACTGCTCATGACAAGCTACCAAGGGGGTGAGCATGGGTTATCTGAGTGGGTATCTCCCTTATCCTGACTAGAATGAGGGTCCCTACTTGGACAAGGTTCAAACCGACTGACAACTAGTGACCCTATTTCTAACACTATAAAAATTCAAATTTAGAACTTTTCGCCTATGTTTCTAAAGCACCCTTTTCACTATTAGTGCCACTGCTGATTAAACGAGAGCAGCTCTGTGGGTGGAGGGCCATATGGGGGAGGGAAAGAGATATACTAGTATATTGTACTTATCCATGGCCTTCTACACTACCTAGGATTAGCTAAATCCAGAAATACGTTTTATTATCTTGGTCCTTGTTCTTTTTTTTCTCTCTTTTATGAAATCAGCAGTAGTGCCACACCCAACTAAGACCATGTGACAGACTCGATGGCGAGGTAAGAAACATCACCCAGAGAGGTGTCCTGTATACATGATGGAAGAGATACCTGGGGTATGACAGGACGAGAGGTTAGCAGTCCAGTCGTTCCAGCACATGAGTTCTTCAGTCCTGATTGGCTGGAAACAGGGATGATGAGGGACAAGAATAAAGAGGCAGGCGACAAGCCCAGAAGACACAAGTTGAGGAGGAGAGCAGCCAAGACGGACAAGAAGCAAATACCCGGGCACTGTGGGTGATTCTTGTGATGATGGCAAGAAAAGGAAAAGGAAGGGGAGGGGACTTCCTGGTACTAGAAGCTAAGGGGATAATGTGCATGAAAGAACCACGAGATCAAGAGTGATCACGGGAACAGACACTGGGGAGTTTGCAGTGTCAGGAGGTACGTTACTGGAAGTGAGTGCACAGAGGCACAGGTGAGATGCTCCATACCCATAACACTTCATCCCTCCCTTTCTTCCTTCTTCTCTTTTCCCACACCTCTTTAATGGTCTGAGGCTGGTCCCATATCACATACCGGCGGTTCTGTTTTATTTTTCCTGAGGCGAACCAGAGGCCAGTACCCGAAGTACAACTACAACAAAGAAAGAAGGAGAAGTGAACTAGCGATTAACTAACCAGAGGACATCACAGGAAGCAACAGATACCCCAACATATTATAAATGAGGAGAATATCTAGTGGCAATAAAAACATTATAACTCCACCAGTCAAGTCTCTGTGGTTCTTCTAGTCATAGCAGGGAAAACATACCGACCAAAGGAAAGCGTACTAATACAAGCATTCACACCCCGCCCCCGCTACAAACCATATGTGTCAAATCTTCATTAAGTGTTTATTTATTTTGTCATATTTGTCTGAATTAATATCCTTGTTTTGTAATGGCTGTGAAAAAACTAATTGTTAATATACAACGCTGCCCATCAGAGTTTGCTTCTGTTTTGAACTTTGTCAAGATCATGAGTGTGAAAAATGGGAACAAGAATTACTTTTACAGACCAAAATATGGTACTGTCTTCACAGAGGTTTTTGTGCGCTCAGTGCCTAGAGGGGAGAGATTTTGCTTGGACAATTTTGCACCATCCTTTTTAGGGTCGAGCCTGCAATAGCATTTGCTAGCGCATGTGTATCACTTGTCAGATGCTGTTGTTGTTAGAAAAGGGCTTGGAGCCTGCCAGTCGCTCACCATTTGTTGGCTTGTGTAGCACTCTTATTTACAGCCTTGTAATTCCCCAACTTCAGTCCTGACATAATTTCCGGTCTGTCCGTGGAGCAGGGACCAAGCACTGATTGATTTAAATCAATTAGTACCCGTCTGCTGCTCCTAATAAGATTGAGGTACTATTTCTTCCACCCACCCCCTCATGGTGCCTGCTACTCCTTTATTAGCATATTTTTCCTTGTTATTGCTATGTGCTAATATTAACAGTTGCTTCCCATGCATGCCCTTGTTGCAGTGAGGTGGGTGAAGAAGTGAGGCCGGTGGGTAGGCTTGGGGGAAACAGCAGATCACAGCACACCATGCCCTATATTTTCACCACACAACACCACACCACACAATCTCACACTGCACAGTACCACAACAAACAATTCCAACACAACCCATGTCTACATCACACTTACAACCCTGTCATCTCTACCCCACACATCCACTGCCCCTCTCAATTTTCCCTCACACTTCCACCACCCCCTCTCATCAGGCAATTTCACCTTCCCCTCTCATCCCTTCGTCACACTCCCTATCTCCTCTCTATACTGCCTGATCACACATGCTACCTTCCTGTACCTCCTCATGCTATACACTGGTCCACCTCTCGCCCCCCTGGTGCCCCTCCCACTCATCCCTCTCTCTCTCTCTCTCGCTCTCTCTCTTGCTCTCTGATGGACACTTCCCATCTCTCTCATATTGGTTCACTTCAGGTCTTCAAGCACAGTTTCTATTCTGTGTGTTTTCATGATTTCTGTTCCTAAAACCCACACTCTCCTCCTCTTCCTGGGGTGTCTTTAGCACTGTCTTTATCCATCTGTGACCCGTTCTGTCTTTCTTTTTCTCTTTCCCACACACACTTTCTGTTTATCTGTCTGAAATTAATTCAGTACTTTGTGCACAAACTACCTATCCCTCTCTATCTTCCATTCTATGTATTCTATGCAGCTCTCACCCGTATCTACTCACCATGCCACATAATTTCACTACACAAATACACTAAACACCACACAATTTCACCCCACACAATTCCACATCTAACAATTCCAATTAAACCCACATAGTTCCACTCCACACCACATACATCCACTCCACTCCAAACCAAAACACATTGGTAAACGACAGTGACATTTACAGTGCCAATAGGTTTAACTCTCACAAATGCAAATGCAAGACTGGTTGCACTGCAAATACTTGTTTCTATTTGGTCCCACCTTTTTTAAATATTCTCACTCAGGTCAAATCAAAAGAATCCCACATTTGAAAAGAATCAACTATGCCTAAGATGAGAAGTAATTTTGTTTTGTAAAATGTTGCCTTGTATAGGCAGTTTGTTTTATGCTGAAGATCACCGGTCGATAAATCCATTCTGATCAGGTGAGTTGAATTGTCTTGTTTGCACTACACTTAAAAGACCCACAACAAAGCAAAGCAACAGTAGTGGGCAAAGTGGAAAGTTGATCCATTACTTCTTCTACTATGGGCTTAAGAAATTATGCTGGGGTGCTGTTCACCTCTATCAAGCTCTGCCCTCTATCTCAGGGTGGTCGCTTGGATTGTGACCTCCACCAAGAGACAACAAACATGATGCCAGTGTCAATAAAAAGGGCGAGTAGAAAAGGTATTTGTGACTGCTGTATTTATAATGTTTAAAGACACTGATTTAGTGCATAATCCCCGTGCCTGAATTAATTAATTCATTTGGAAATAAATTGTCAGATTGATGACTAAACATAGACATATATGTGTTAAAGAGTATGATGAATACGTACATAGATAATCTTATTTCAGTATGAAAACTGTGATAAAGCTGAAGGTGCAGCAACTGTGTTCTGGACTTTTTATTGTGAGGTGGTCAATAAACCTAATGTTAATTATATATTTAAACATTTTAAATTACACTGCAACATTATTCAGAGTAATCAAGGCATAACATTGATACTACGGCTACTGAAAAGCGATATACACTAAGAAATAAACTGTGTCTGCAAGGTTCCCAGAAGCTGTTTGGAGTACTCATGGGTCCAAGAGTGATGGTCTACAACATGGGAAGGAAAACAGCAATGCATTCTTTCCCCACACACACCTTAGGTAATAGTGGTGGGAGGGGGAGTTACCTTGAGAGATTGGAAGGAGAGCTGGAGGTTTGAATCCTTGACTGGAGACCTCCCTAACAGATTGTTCGCCTAAGGGGAAGAATGCTAGTGGTAGTAAAGGAAAATTCCCCACACTTGTGTTGATTGCAAAACAGCAGATAAAAGCACACTGCTTTTAGAATACACACTGCTTAAAGGACTGAGCCTTATCAAAGGTGAAATATTACTGATATACTGTGTTCAGTGCAAATGGTAAAAAACAGTTCATTATGTCCCCATCTCTTGCATGAATCCTGATTAGCATGATCTGGGAGACCACTATAACTTCTTGAAGGCACCCAGGAGATCCTATACTGCAATGTTATTAGAAGACAGGGGTCACTTTCAGGAGTGGTACAGACCTTGCAAGAGATGGAGAGGGCAGTTTTCCGTACAGGAGATGAATCGACAACCAGGGGAAATCAACAATGTTTGGAAAAGGAAGCCATACATCACTTAAGGTAACTTCACTGTGAGAAATCAAACATTAGCTTGCCCTGAACATTTAGAGCAGATGATTTGGGATGAAGTCTGGAATAAGAAGAGGTTTGGGCAGAAGAGAGTTTGGATATGAACCCATGTACCTGGGGAAAAAATCCCATTTATCATTATTATTCATAACCAGAGACTCAGGATTACCAGATTTACAGGTAAAGCTGGGTGACTGAAGGACGTGCGAGGCATCGGAGAAGGAGGAAGAGCAGGCAGGGATTAACTGTTCAACAGCATGGTGCAGTGGAAGTTAAAAATATACATTGTAATCATCATTGGCTTGAAGCAATTGCACATGGTAGACACATAAAAAAGAGGAGAGAATGACCCTGCCATGCCTTCTTCTGTGTAAAAATACTCATTGATAACCTCACCGAATGTCTTAATAAAATAGCAAAACTGCATCAATTGTATGAAAATGTCCTTGCTTGTTAAGCTTAGGAGGCAATGTAAAGGTTGCAAACAGGGTGTGGGGGACCACAAAAATTATTGAACAGTGTGCCGCTTGTACACTTCTTGTTCCTGAAATTTAATAATTGTTTGCTGAAATTGTTAATCAGATGTGCTGTTCAGGGTGGTGCACTGTCCACTCGCCACATCTGTCAGTGACTCAGATATGTGCTGGTAGTGTATCTACTTACCAGCCCTAAGATGCACTTTACTGTGACCTAAGGGTTTGTGAATTCTTGTTAATCCTCATTCATCAAAAATAGTCAATCTTCTTCAAACTATTTTTCCTATAAACTTTCTTTAATAATGATCCTCAAATGCATCATTCCGTTACTATAACTCTTGTCATAACATCTGTATTTACAAAGTATCATCTTATACAGCAAACCAATCTTATTGGTGGCTTCTTGTACCCATATGCATTCTGGACATAGACCCTTCATCAGCGGTCTCTGCAACAAAACATCATGCATCTGTATAGATATATATACAGCACCCTGAGGAACACTGCTCATACTATGATTAAACAAATCAAATCAAATGGATTCCTCAATGTCTTTGTGCCTATGACCATCAAATAAAACCTGGCACACTCATGATTCTTGTAAAATTGTCACCATCTTCATAGTGCCTCTAATATTCCATACAGTCATAAGTAGTGATTCACCATGCTCACTCGTGATATTCCTTAAATATTGCTGTATTGCTGTGTCCTTACTAAATACTTAGGGGCAGATTTATGGAAAGTGGCGCTGCACCAAGTGCCACTTTCCCTGCAACCCTTAGCACCTCCCTTCTGCCACCATGTGTGCACCATACTTCAAATACTGTACACCATGGTGTAGGGTAGGGGGCAATAGGGTCATTATTGATGACGATATTAATGTACTCAGCACGAGTAGTGCCAAAATATTGGTGCTACTCCTGCAGAGTACATAGGGCCCCATTCTAAAGAATGGAAGGCCCGTTTCAACACCTGCTCTTGAGCAGCCATTAAAAGTCCCATAAAAATGGTGTAAGGAAATCTCATAGATTTTGTCAGCGAGACCGGATTCTCGAGGTTTGCACCTGTTCCCAATATGTCCACCTCTTGGCAGCTCCATACTCTACTAGCCATTATAGCACGGAGTTAAAGAATGGCCAAGCGGGTGATGGGGTTTAGGTTGGGAACAGCGGGGAAGGAGACCTGTGGAAGCAAGAGTTAAGAACACAATAGTAAGGTCATTCACATTAATCTTCATGAACTTTACTTTAACTCTTTATGCTCTAATAACATGAGAGATCAAGAACTTTTCAATACCATGACATTTTTACAATCATATACTCTGAACATTGAACTTTCTCAAGGTAATCCTTAAAATAGCAATTACATCACAACAAGAGTCAATGGGTACATTCATTCCCAAAGAATTAACTGCTATATGATTCATGAATGATACTGTAGCATTGGCAAACTGACTCAACTTGTTCTGTCTAGAAAGATCCCACTCTGTTTAATCTACATTACAAGATTCAATTGCCCAGAAGTAATTGCGCACCTTATTGCCAGACTGCGCATCAAGACTCAAGTACCTGGAATGATCGCGCGCTCTGCTGATCTGAACTGCAAGGGTTAATTGCCAAGAATGAATCGTGCGCACTGTTGTCGATTCAACCATCAAGATTCAAATGCCTGGAAATGATCGTGCGCTCTGCCGATCTGGACTGCAAGGGTTAATTGCCAAGAATGAATCGCGCACACTTTTGCCGATTCAACCATCAAGATTCAAATGCCTGTAAATGATCGCGCACTCTGTCGATCCGAACTACAAGCGTTAATGGCCAAGAATGAATCGCGCTCACTGTTGCCGATTCAACCATCAAAATCCAAATGCCTCAAAATGATCGCGCACTCTGCCGATCTGAACTGCAAGGGTTAAGTGCCAAGAGTAAACTGCACACATGATAAATCACAAAGCCAAAAACTCAAATGTTTCTAGAAAACTGAGTTGAGGTCTTTCTTTTTAACTCCGCCTTATCGCCCTGCTTGAAGATCAGCAAGAGAATGAGGACAGGGCCAGGAAATGTCCAAGTAGGCCTCCGGAACAGGAGCCCAGGAAAGTGCTTCTGCTCTGCACCGGGACCTTTGAATAGTGAGCACGTGGTGCCGGGCTGGGTTCCTTAAATAGACCCAAGCCCCATTGCACCACCCTGTAAAAAAGGCACAGGGATTTTGGCCTTGTTGGGCCACATTAATGTCAAAACAATGGCGTTAATGTGGCATAAGGTGGCGCTAGGGCTTCTTAATATTCAACCCTTCATGTCTCAAGAATGCCTACATATCTTTCCTTAGTACTTTCCCAATACTATACAGTGCCACAGACAATGCTACATGTGTTAATCAGTCCAAAAATGCTCTATGGATTAATATGCTTGTGCATGCATAAATACTTCAATCCTGTGATCGTGCTTAAACTTTCCCCACCTACAAAAAATAAAAAGATGAACGCGATCCAACTAACAAGCACTGGCCATCCATGAAATCTGTACTGAAATGTGCCGAGACATGATTTTAAGGCCCTGCACTTGTTTGCGCGCCGCTTCTCTAATCATTGTCCGGAAGTGATCTCCAGTGTCCTGGGTGAGCCATTTAAATTAAAGGGACCAATGTTCGTCACCCTAACTCCTGACCTTACGAGTATCCCATTTGGCACAATGCGGGCTTTTTCCACTCTGTACTCAACATAGAGTGTAGAGTTCCACAAAACTCCACGTAACGTTTTTTTTTCCCTCATTCACGCTTGCCAACATTAAGTTGGCGAGCAAGGAAAATCTTACTCAGACCACCTCCAAGTAAGATTTATCAATGCGGGTGGTTTCGTATGGTCACTACCGCTTGCATTGAGAAATCTCAATCTCCTTGAATCACATTGAGGAAGGTGCTGCTTGAGTAGAAAATATACTCGAGTGGCAGAAAAGAAGCAGTGCCCTCTTACGCTGCACATAGTGCCATTTGCACTGAGTTTTCAGCAAGGGATAAACACCCAGCACTAAAAATCAATGTGAAGGGCATGACCTAACACATTCCACAGCTTGCAGAACCCTGCTTAGCGTGATGGAGCTTTTTGGTCACTATGCAAACTCTGCCCAGACCTAGTTTAAAGGATCCATAGTGGTGTACCCAAATTAATAAAAATGGAAAAAACACTAATATGCCCACGTCTATATCTAAGTATGAAGATAATTATTAAAGAATGTTTATAAAGAAAAATTGTTTGAAGAAGTTTGAATATTTTCTGATAAATGAGGATTAACAAGAACTCACAAACCGTTGGGTCACATTAAAGAGTATCTGGCTGGCTGGTAAGTGGGAGCTCTGCCAGCATGTATCGGGACCAAAGAAATTGGACACATTAGGTCGAACCTTACCAGTAATATTAAAATCTCCCCTTGGGAAACCTTTATGTCACATCACATTTACCTCACCAAACCAAAGAATAATATTAGCAACTCATCAGTTAGTAAGACACAATTTTCACATACAGGCCTTTGTGTAAACTTTGAAGCGCCATGAATATTAATTTTTCTTTAAAAACCAGGAAGACACATTTATGAACTTGTACGTCAACCAGTCACTAAGAAAGGAAGATAGATGGATTTTCAAAGGATACAGTGCATTCCTATATGCTCACTAGTCTTCAGTGGGGTCGATGCTAAATATCTTACCTTTGAAACGTGCTGTCGACCACAGAGCAAACATTTTGATCTACGAGACTGTAACTGTGGCCCTTTGGAATTTAAATCTAGCGTACGTGGGGTATATGAAAGGAAAAAACAAAGGAGATAAAACTTCATCTCAGAGACAGCCCAGTTGAGACGGTATGCCGTGGGCATTCAAAACCTTTCTGAATGATGAGGGATTCCACTCTATGCCACTCCACTCTATCCCACTTCACTCTAGGCCACTCCACTCTACCACATTCTGCTCCACTCTATGCTGCTCCACACCACTCTATGCCACTCCCCTCTACAACACTCCACTCTATTCCACTCCATTCTACAACACTGTACTCCATTCTAAGCCATTCCACTCTTTTCCACTCTACTCCACTTGACTCCACAACACTATGCTCTATTCTTTGACAATCCTCTACAGCACTCCACTCTACAACACTCTTCTCTACTCTATGCTGCTCCACGTCACTCTTTGCCACTCTACCCCACAAAACTCTATTCAACTCTACTCCACTCTACGCTACTCTACTATACCCTATAATAATCCACTCTACATCACTCCACTCTCTGCCACAACACTCCACATCACTTTACTCCACTCTACACAACTCCACTCTATGTCACTCCATGCCACTCCACTCTACAACACTCCACTCTATGCCACTCCACCCTACAACACTCTACTCCACTCTATGACACTCCACTTAATGCCACATACTTCACTCTGAGCCACTCCAAACTACAACATAATACTTCACTCCACTCCACCCCACGACACTCCACTCCATGACACTCTGGGGGTCATTTTGACCTTGGCGGACGGCGGAGGCCGTCCGCCAAGGTACCGCCGCTGAATGAGCGCACCACGGTCAAAAGACCGCGGCGGCCATTCAGACATTTCCTCTGGGCCGGCGGGCGCTCTCCAAAAGAGCGCCCGCCGGCCCAGAGGAAATGCCCCGCCAGGAACAGGATGGCGGTAGGGGGTGTCAGAATCCCCATGGCTGCGGAGCGCGCTCCGCAGCCATGGAGGATTCACAAGGGCAGTGGTAAACCGGCGGGAGACCGCCGGTTTACCCTTTCTGGCCGCGGCTGAACCGCCGCGGTCAGAATGCGCTCGGGAGCACCGCCAGCCTGTTGGCGGTGCTCCCGTGGTCGGTGACCCTGGCGGTCACCGGCCGCCAGGGTCAGAATGACCCCCTCTGTTCTCTGCCACTAACATGTAGCCATGCAAAACAACAGCCTAGATGGTGTACAACAAGGCTAAAACACATTGGTAAAGCCAATAACTTTTGCATGGGCAAGACGTATTGGTTTTGCCACCGCTTTCTTTACTTTCTGATTTCTTCTTCCTTTTTAAAAAAAATCTCTTTATTAGTGTAAAAGAACACTATATTGTATACATTTGAGCAGTCAACACAGCTCTCATTATTATCCACGATATTCAAATCCAAATTAAGGGAAACATATGGAGAGTAAGGAGGAGAAAACAGAAGAAGATGGTGGGGCTATGCAACTAACTGTGTGGGCTAACATGACGGGGGATCCGGTCATGAGTGGTCAGTCCCAGGGCAGATACCGCCCTGGTAATAATGTGCTTGAATAAGTGGCCTGGAGGGGGGGGCACTCACAAACAGGATCTATGATGGTGGGGGGATAGGGGAATCTCTTGTGGTGGTATTATGCGTTGGACACTAGTGTTCCGGACCGAAGTGATCGGGGCCTCACTGGAGGGACCAAGGATACTTCCCATGGTCCACTACAATTGGCAATCCTCTTTCATCTCAGCCCCCGATAGAGACCCCTGGGTCAATTCTCCCACTGTGTGGTCCTCTCCATTTGCTATATATCAACCTGGGGGTGTCTGCTTATTTGACTTATACTGCATGGAGCAGTGTAGTTGTGGTATGGGGGCGGGCTGTGACATGTGTCCATAGGCCACAAGGTCTGGTTAAGTCTTGGGTTTGTGAATTATAGTCTATTGGTCGGGCACGGCCGTATGATCAGGGCGGGCAGGAATCGTCCTTCGTTTCAAGTGATGTGACCAGGGTGTCCCAAGTGTCTATCCCCTTGACTTGTATTCCCCTGTCTTGGAGTGAATGTAGCGTATGTGCCTCCGCTCTCGCCCACTGCAACACATTTTTTAACTATTGTCGGGTGTCTGGTACTGCTGGTGCCTTCCATCACATTGCTATCAAGCGCATAAAAAGGATGAATGCTAGCTCGATGCATGTTTGTATTTGCTTGGTGTTTTGTGGGCGAGTACTGATGCCCAGAAGGTATGAAGCAGGTGTGGGGGAGAGTGGACGTCCGACCAGCTCGGCAGTCAGGGCAGTCACGTCCTGCCAGGCGAGCAGGAGAGGCGGGCATTCCAACGTCATATGGAAAAAGGTTGCACTCGTCTTGCCACATCTTGGGCACTCTCGAGGAGACTGAGGAAACATGCGCTGCAGCTGGTGCTGGGATGGGTAAGTTTGATGTAGGTAATTGAACTGGGTAAAGCGAAACCTGGGGTTTCGAGACACAGACCGGACCAGGCCCAATGCTGTGTTCCAATCACGTTGGTCTAATGGGGCCGATGGGACTCTGTCCCACCTCGCCTTTGCCTTGGGTTGGGTGACCTCCTGGTTATCTAGTAGTATTTTGTATAGCTGTGAAATGCTGCGTTGTTCACCTATGCCGGAGAGCAACTTGTGCAGTACTGGTGACGTGGGAGGTTCTCTATCTCCACATCTCCAGGTGTGACGCACAAGTTGCTGTAAGGCACAGTATGTCAGGAACCATCTTTTATCTACCTAATACCTCATGATTAGTTCCGTAAAGGGTAACATGAGGCCCTCCGAGTATATATCACTGATTGTTTGGATGCCTCTCTCGGGCCATTGTTGTATATTGTACTGCTTGGACAGTCTAGAGATCCCAGGGAGAGAGAGGAGAGCCATCTTGGGTGAATATGGGGGAGCGTGGTTCCCGTCTAGTATAAAGTGGCCCCAGCACCAGTGAGCTGTTCGCATCAGGATATTGTTTTGAGCGGCCGAGCTGCTACCATCAAGCAACTATTGCATTATGTTTGTACGTCCAAGAGTGGTCTGCACTAATTGGGCCTCTGAATTCGGTGGGTCCTGTAACCAGCGCCAAGTCCACTGTACTTGCGCTACAGCGTTAATACAGTTCATAGTATGGTGTTCCCAGTCCTCTCAGTTCTAAGGGAAATTGTGTGGTAGCTAGGGCTACTCGCCGGCGACCTCTGCCCCATATCAACTCCATTGTGAGGCTATCCAACGATGTGAAAAAATCTTGAGGTATTTGTAGTGGCAGAGACGCGAAATGGTAGAGCATACTCGGTAATATTATCATTTTGGCAATTGCCACTCTGCCTATAGGCGAGAGCGGTAGCGATCCCCAAAATGGCAGAGATCCTTTTATAGAGCAAAGTGCGCACCCCAAGTTGCCCTCCCTCAGGTCGCCAGCGTCATGATATATATGTATGCCTAGATACTTAAAGGTTGTGTATGCCCATGGCAGTGTATATGTTGGGGTACTAAGTCGCCTTTCCACTGGTGTCGGTGCCAGTGGGAATAGACAGGATTTGGACCAACTGATCCGCAAGCCTGATATATCACCGAATTGGTCTAGCAATTCTAGCATACCCGGGAGCGAGGCGGCATGGTCGCGCAAGTATATCAACGCATCATCGGCGTATAATGAAATAATCTGGAACCCCTCCCATATGGTATGCCCCATTCCTGTGCCCTCATTCTGAATCATGCAGCAAGTGGTTCCATTGCCAGAGCAAATAGCAGTGGGGACAGTGGGCACCCCTGCCTTGTACCTCTGCCTATCAGAAACTCCTCTGAGATCACTCTGCCTGTCTTTACTCTGGCGACAGGGTCTGCATACAGTGTTTCTAGCCACTTCAAGAAAGTTCTCCCGATTCCCAGGTGGGACACCGTCTCTAGCAGGAAGCGCCAGCCCAAAGTATCAAATGCTTTCTCAATGTCCAGTGAGACCGCTACCTGGTCGTGGCTAGACGGTGGCGTTTCATGTATGGTTTGCAATAAAAGCCTGATATTCATAAATGTGTTGTGCCCAGAGATAAAGCCTGATTGGTCTTCGTGAACCAAATATGGCATCAGTGGGAGTAGGCGATTAGCTAGAATCTTTCCTATCAGTTTACAGTCTAGATTTAGAAGAGAGAGTGGTCTGTATGAACGCACATCTAGTGGGTCCCGTCCCGGTTTCGGCAGTACTACGATTATCTCTTCTCGCTGCGACTTTGATAGCCTGCCTCTCTCTAGGTTGGATCAATTGCCTCGAGCACGCTTGGTAGTACTCTGCTGGGAGGCCATTGCTGCCCGGAGCCTTACCTCCCGCTAATTGCTGCAGGGCAATTTGAACCTCTGCTGTTTCAATGGGCGTGTCTAGCACACCCTGCTGAGTCTCTGTTAATCGAGCCGTAGGAAGTGCTTCAAAAAATTCCGACAATTGTTGTGGATGGGGGGCTGCGCTGCATAAAGGGTGCTATAATATTGCCGGAAAGCCATATTTATTCCCAACTGGGTGTTAATCACTGTTCCCGATTCTAATGTTATTGCTCCTATTGGTCTATGTTGTTGTTCTCCTCACACCAGGCAAGCTAGTAGTCTGCCGGAGCAGTCTCCCTCCGAGTGTGCTCTAGCTATATAATGGCGGTAGTCATAATTGCCTAAACGCCTGTCGATCTCGTCTACTTGTTTCTGGAGCGAACGGAGCTCTCCCGGGGCCACCCCATCCGATGCTGCGCTCCTCTCTGCCAGTCAGAGCTCAGTCTCTGCCCTCCTCAGATCATCCAATAGAATGCGCCTCATCTCTCCCGCCGCTGCCATGCATATGCCTCTCAATACAACCTTGTGGGCATCCCACTCCATCGCGCGCAAAGATGCTGTCCCTTGATTGAGCTTAAAGTACATCGAAAGGTGCTCTGATAGTTCGTACTGAAATGGAGGGTCGAGCAGCATGCTGGGCTGTAACCGCCAAGCGGGGATGCGCGTTCTCATTTTGCCCCAACCAATGGTGCCCATCAGCGGGCGGTGTTCTGACAGCATCTTAGCGAGATACGAGGTTCTCGTGAAGTTGCTAACTAGCGCGATCGAGCAAAGCATCAGGTGTATGTGTGTGTGAAGGTGGTGTACCGGGGAGAAAAAGAAGTATTCCCTGTCCAGGGGATTAAATGTGCGCCTTGCATCTGCCAGCCCAAGTTCCGAGATCCATGCCTGAAACACCTGGGAAGTCTTCCTGCAGGGGGCTCCATCTAAAGGGGGGTGCAACCTCTCAGCTATAATATCTGGTATGAAACTCAAGTCTCCTCCCAATATGTATTGCAAGGCGGGGTCCTGAAACAACTGGAGAGTGTGAGACAAGAGGAATTCTTCCTGTTTTACATTGGGAGCATACACGCCAGTTATAATAAGTGGCTTGTCATCTAATGAGCCTGATAGCTGCACATAGCGGGCCTTTTGTGGTGGTTTACAGTGTAAGGTACCTCTGGGGCCATCCATATTAGCACCCCCCTAGCATAAGCAGAGAGAGTGGTGCCGTAAACTAGCCCTCGCCATTTATTCTGTAGGGTGCGTAGCTCCTCTGTAATTAAGTGTGTTTCTTGGAGTATAGCGATGTGGACTTTGTGCCTTTTAAGATATGTGTGGATCTTGCAGCGTTTAATGGGTCTAGCGATGCCATGCACATTCCAGGTCATTATGTTATAGTTAGGCATGTTTGCATATGCAGGAGGGAGCGTGAATCCCAATGCCCAGCAAGGATAAGGGTCGTGGGCCAAGCATGATCGGGTCTCCCCCTTTCGTCTCACCCCAGTAACCAGCAGTGGAGTATCCTTGCATAGTGTAGTAGGGAGGAGAGGGAAAGAGAGAAGAAGAGAGGAACTGAAGAGAGACTTCGTAAGTGAAATCCAACTGACAACACTGAGGCACAACCGGTGCCCAATGTGGTAACTGTCTTAACAAGGTCCTTCTGGTGTCCCCTTGGGGCATAGGGGGGCGCGGGTTCCATCCGGCGTGACCCTTCTTGGCGATCCCGACCGGATAATCATCTCCTCTAGCCATGCCCTGCGCCCCCCCTCAATTCTTTATATCTCAAAATTTGTATGGGAAAGATGCTCCGGGGACCGGCAGCGGCCAGCAGTCCCTCCACTGCATCTGATGGATCCTAATGCTATATTCTGTCATCGCGCTCTGCAGTGCGGGATCTAAAGGTCATCCACTGTGCGCGGTGTGAGCTCAGGGCCCAGCACCGAGGGAGAAGAAGAGCCACTAGATGGATCCGCCCAGGGGCCCGAGCCCACCCCGTCTGGGTCTCGATATGTCTGGTATGGTGGTGATTTAAACAGGTTGGCTTCCTTCAGGGCTCGTTCTTGGCTTTCTACCACCTGTGCTTGTGATGGGCGTATCCTTGATTTAGATTTTCTATGTCTACGGGGATGGGGAGTGAGCCAAGTGCTCCGATTAATGTCGTCTTGCTTGAGCTGAGCCATGCCCTTGGCGTGTGGCCATGTCCATGCATCTTCGGGGGACGGAAAAACATGGGTATTCTCCCCATCTACTACCCGGAGTCGTGCAGGGAACAGTAAAGAATAGGATAGATTATTATCTCGTAGAAGTTGTTTTACTCTCGTAAAGGATGCTCTCTTGCGTTGTACTTCCGCTGTATAATCCGGTACGCTGTAATCGTCGCATTGTCCATCTGTATTGGACCCTGGGTCCTGAACCTTTGTAGAATCGAGTCCCTGTCCCAAAAGTTCAGCAGGCGCACTATCAAAGGTTGAGGGGGTGCCCCCGGCCACGGCGGACCGCTCGGGATCCGGTGTGCACGCTCCACTGCAAACATAGGTGAAGCCATGTTCATCATGACATTGTCTAGAAGCCACCTTTCCAAGAATTGTTCAGCGTTGGGTGATTCTGTGCGGTCCGGGAATCCTATGAATCTGACGTTATTTCTTCTAGAGCGTCCTTCCGCGTCCACTGTTCTTTTCTGGAGTAGACTAATCTCTGTTTCCATTCGTTGTACCTGATCGCACAAATCTTTTATTCCAGGTTCAACTATTGCCAACGATCGTTCGTTGTCGCCTACTCTGTCTGCCAGTTTGCGATGGTCTGCCCTGAGAAGGTTTACTTCGATTGCTACCGAGTCTATTTTCCCTTCCAGAGCAGTTTTTGTGCCTAGTACTGCTTGTAGCAACCTATCAAACTGCGCTGAGTGTGTTTGCAACATCAGGTTCATTTGATGCTGTGTCGCAGCCTGTTTCCCAGCTGGGCCTGCAGGATTTGGCTCCTCTGCATCCGCTAATGAATGTGGCCTTGGGGGCTTTGGCTTGACCATGATTGAAGCAGTCTTAAGGGCGCTAGTAAAGGCTCTGATCCTCTCGAGCCTCTGGGGCAGTTAAGTCGAGGTGCAGCCAGGCAGGCTCTGGTGGTCGATTGTATTTCCAAATTTGGTGCAAGTGCCAGGGTGGGGGGGGGTCACCACTGCGACCCGCACACCAGTGACGGGTCCTCAATAGAGTTCCACTGTGTAAATCTGGTGTGACAGCCTGGCTTGGGTAACCCCCAGGGCCTGGCCGCAATGGCACCTCATCCGCTACCCCAGTGTGAGCCTACTGGTTCAGTACAGTGATCAGCAGACGAGTCGTGTATGGCAGTTAGTTGGGGGCCATGCGTATATAAAGAACTATTTGATGCCATGCTAGATGGTCCAGGAAGCGGCTAAAGAGTCCCATGCCCCAGGAAATATCCTTGTCAGAGGGTCCATGCCCCCTCCACGTGGCAGGTTAGTGCCATGCACCTGCACTCCAGACCCAGCCAGACGAGAGCATCGACAGCGCGCTCACCTGCCCCTTCGTCAGCTCAGTTGCCGCGGTGTTTTTAGGTATTGCTCCCACAGCAATGTGCGCACCTCGCACCTCTCCACCCGAATCCAGGCCCCACTCTGTGCGGCAATGTCCAATGTGGCCCCCCTCGTCGCCGCTCCGCGGACGTGGCCCGTTGCTGTGCCGCCTCAGAGCTACGTCTCTTGTGCACCGTTGTGTGCGCCCTCCGGCCGCCAGGTCTCCTCTCCCTCTGCCCGTGCCTACTGATCTCCTCACACGAGACCGGAGCAGAGCAGATCTGTCAAGCCCCTTAGTTCAGTCTCCGTTCGGTGGGGAATCGGGTCGAGTCCAATCAGGCCACAGCGGCCGGCGTGCTTCTCCGGCCCTGCCTGCTGTGCCACAAGGCCAAGTCCCCTCGTCTGGGGGGCTCGTGACTGGCCTCAGCAACCTTGGTCCCATGCCCAGATGGGCAGCCTGTCTCCGTCATTTTAGCGGTGTTTGAAGGGCCTCAGCTCAGCGGTCCATGCTGCCGCACTTTGCTGGGCAGAGGTGCCACTCGCCCCTCACCTCCGCCACTCCTCCCTTGTGACCTCAGCCGTCCGGCCTCTGGCCCCGCTCCGCACGATCCCCCAGCTTACAGCCGGGAGCTGCCAGTCACATGAATGGCTCTCCAGTGTCCAGGAGCCCTGTTTATCGAGGGGAGGGTACCCGGGCCACGCGGGGGTAGGTATTTGAAGGATTAATGTACGGGCCTTATACGGAGCTTCTTAGAAAACATCCGTGCAAGCCGCCATCTTGGCCACGCCCCGTAATTTCTTCTTCCTTAAGCTCTATTTCATTTGTAAAGTGACATTATAAAGGCAAGAAGTCAAAGTAAAGTTTCCTGAACTTTTCTCTTTATGAGAGGTAATATATGGCTGGTATTGTGATGCTCAAGAGAAGTGCAACTGACAGAAGGCAAGCAAAAACAATGCAACCACAACACTCTAGCTGCAGGGCAGTTACTGTATAGGGTGGGAAGGCATATGTAATGCCTGAAGCAGTGCCACGTGGGAAAGTGCCCAATGTGAAATGGCCTTTATGCTGCCTAAGGTAGCATGTAAAAAATACTTACAGCTATCTTGTGCCAATAAGTCAGGGCACCATGCACAGAGAGAACAGTTATAGGAATGAGGACTAAAGATATCACTAAGATGGCCTAGGCACAGAGCTACAGTGCTCGGGTAAGTGATTTTGTTAAAAACAAAACTAGGAGCCAGAATGAATCAAAATGTCAAAGAGGGGGCAGGCAAGGATTAAGAAAGAGCTGTCATACAAGATACACGGAAGAGCTGGGGAAAGTCCTAGGAGAAATTGGAAAATAACAAGGGGCACTGTGAAGGAAAAATAGGTAGCATAATGTTATTAGCTGACAGACTTTGCTGTGGTCTTCCCCCAAATTGTTTGCCTTCTCCCATCCTCTTTGTTGAAATTTGTTATTGGTGGCCTTGGGACTCTGCCAACCAGTGCTAAGGTGATTGTGCCCACTCCTTTAAACATGGTAAAATTGGCTTATACTCAGTTAGCAAATTTAATGTATGTGTATGTCCCTGACAAAGTGGTACTACATATAGCCTGGGTCTGTAAATTAAATGCTACTAGGGTGCCTGCAACACAAATTCAGCTAGCCACATAAGCAGCCCTTTAAAACATGTCTCAGGTTTGCCATTACAGACTATGTGCAGTTTTAAACTGCCATTTCAACCAGGTAAAATAAACCTTCAGCCAGGCATAAACCTTACTTTTTAACACATATGTCCCCCGTGGTAGACTGCTGTGTATTTAAAACGTTGAACACATACTTTTTGGTTTTACATGTCCTGTTAATGAAAAACTCCTAAATTCATTTTACTGTGAGACCTACTGCTCCCACAACATAACAATGGGTTACTTTATTAAAATTAATAAGTTCTACTCTGATTGCGAACAAGTAGAAATGTTATGTTTGGTCTCAAAAGAATTGTATTTGAAAATCCTCTTTAATGGTAAAGTCTGATTTTATGTCACAAATTTGAAGATGCCATTTTTAGAAAGTTGGCATTTTATTGTCCTATTTGGTGTCTGCAGCCTATGTCCTGGGGTATGTGACTGGGCATAGTTGGCAGTTAGCCTTTGTATATTACTCCCAGACAGTGAAATAGAGGTGGGTTGAGGGTTGGCAGTATGGGCCATCTTCCCATGATATGAAAGGCAGAGTTGTTCCCTGCCCCACTTACATTTCAAAGGGGCTGCCTCCAGCGCACTCACAAAGAACTTGACACCTGTGTTTTATCACCTTGGGCCTCTTGAAGCCTGGCAGGGGAAGTGTGAAATTTCCAGGACCAGATGTAGAAAGGCCTAGACATTTCTCTGCCTTCAAAGGCTGGCACCAGGTATAAATATTGGACCTTCAGATTAACACTTATGTTCACTCCTGTGACTGTAGAGGACTCCCCAGAAAGAATGCTTTGTATTTCAGAGGACTTTCCTGCTGTAAGGAGCCTGCATTGTACCCTCAGAAAACTGCCCTGCTACTTGAGTCTTGCCTTGTTGCTTGTTCGCAGGACTACCAGAGTGACTCCAAGGGCTAGTTTACTGGCTTTCTTTTCTGATCTAAAGGGACACAATACGTCCTGCCCTCCTCAAAGTGTTGGATTAGTCATGGACCCTTCAAGGGGGTGCTAAAGGTGCCCAAACAGCCAAAAAATGAAACTTGAGATTTAGAAAATGTTCTGCCAAAACATGGCCTAAGACCTGACAGGAGATTGAGAACTACCTGCTCACCAATCTGCTCAAGGTGCAATGCCAGTTGGCTTGACTTCCCAATAGTTCCTGCTCCATTCTTCTCCACAGCAGCAAAACCTGTTTAGCTGATCCTCTCAGGAATGGTATCTGGCTACCGGGAGCCCTCATTAGCTACAGCCTGCAGATTTCTACAGCTGGAAATTTTTGACTCCCAAAAAAGTGACAAAGTCTGAACATAGAAATTTCACAGCAGCTTCATCCAGTGGCTCCCTGAGGCATCCTCATCGGACACTGCCAGCTTGCCCCCACTGAAATCTACCTTCTCAGTAACTTTCCTTCAAACTTTCTTCTAATTCAGAAGGTAAGCCGAGATAGGGCTCAATCCACCTTGTGTATCTGAACCGAGCGCCATCTCGGCTGGCCATAATGTTTGACTTTGCCCTGGTCTTGTGTGACGAGATGCCCACGGTTGGCTTTCTGATCTTTTCGGAGCTATGTTTCACTAAAAATGTTAACATTCATAACTCTGGTTTTACTGATTGGATTCATTTAATTTTGGTGTTGAATTATGTATTCCATCTTTCTCTATTTTTTCAGATTGTGAGGGATTGTTCTTGTGTGGTTTTGTTACTTTGTTACTATTTGTGTGCTGCATAAATACCTTATGCATTGTCTCTAAGTTAGCCAGACTGTTTTTGTGCTAAAGGTACCAGAGGGATAGCTGCAGGTTAATTTAGTGACTGCTGTGATCCACCCTGACAAGCTGTGGTTGTTGCTTGAGAAGGGTTCACACCCTGCATAACCAAAAAACCTAATTTCCTACGCATATACAATGGTACAAAATGTGAATGCCTTAGAGGAAAGTAGATTAAATACATAGGGAATTTAGCCCATAGTAAATTCAAAAGAGGAATCAAAAGATAATATAGTAAATACCACAAAACATCTTCCAGGGAGAGCCAAAACCTAGCTCTGTTCAGTATCAGGACCAGCAATAAAGAAGATTCAGAGCTATTCTAGAGCATTTTTTAAATGTGTCTCAATATGAAACAGAATAAATGTGATAAAAATATGAAGAGCGGGACACTACCAGTGCTGTCACTCGCTAATCTCATCGGAATGACACTATTTTCATCATATGGACGTTCCCCCATGACTTCTTCAGGGCATATGAGGCAAATCATCATTATTCTGACTTTAGGAGCAACCTTACTGCCCCTGCACACCAGATTGGACTTTCTGACTCTTTGTCAAGCTGCTAAGCAACCCTGAGGCCCCCCCCTTACACCTGCACAGACCCTTAAGTTTGCGGAGAGAACCACAAGACAGACACCTTTGTTTGGTAGTCCCAACTTCTCTGAGCCCTAAACAGCCCAGTGAATAAAGACAAAGAGGGTGGTAAGAATAAAGACTCCATGCTGTGTATTTTGAACTTTAAAACTGCTTTTTTTCTCTACTCATGACTGTTTCAAATTATCTCTTGGTTTCCATAACATTTGTATTGAAAAGCTGCTACTTTCTTCTACCTGTGACTGTTTAAATTTCTTTCCAGGTTTACTTCTATAGTGTGCTAGGGCTTCTAAACTTCCCCTCCCCTTTTTTGTACAAGCTAAAAATGCAAACTACACCCCTTAGCCTAGCCAGAGTGCATTTAAGACACTGTGTAATCTGTTTTGTAGTTTAAAGTGTGTTTGGAAAGCATAAGTAGCCCTCATTTTTGGCTACAAAAAGTGATTTGTGTGTGTGGAAAGCAGTATTTTAGTGGCTTTAGATTTGGGCCTTACCTGCAGGGTTGAACATGACTGTCAAAATGGGGATTCAGCCTGTATGTGTCCAAGGAGATTCTGCCTTCAGGAGCAACCTCCCTGCCCACTGCACACCAGCTTGGGCTTATGTCCCATGTCCCTTTACATAACTTTCTTACTGGTTGTTGCATCTATGCTCTGACTGGCTGCTAGGGTTAGGGTTTCTATTGAACCTAGGGCTTTGGTTTTGGGATATGATTTGTAGCTATTTCTTGGGCTGTGATTGGCTGATAGGGCCAGATCTCCAGTGGTTCTACAGTGTAGCTTTAGGGTTATGATTGGTTAGGGTTAGGGCTAAAGGTCGTATTGGCCAAAGGTCACCTGACCTAGGGCTAGTTAATCCTTGGGTTCAGGGTGTCTCAGCCTGGGTGTCAAGGCTAAGGGAGAAGAGAACAAGGGCAGTTGCCTGTTTGGGCCACTTTATCATTCAGCTTCCACTCACCAACAGCACTTTACATACAAATCCTTCAAAACAATCTACTACATCAATATCTCATCTTACTACTCCACAAAAACAAAGCATAACACACAAACTAGGACATCAAAATCTCTCTCACTCATAATTTAATACTACAGTTTATCACACAATATAAACATACAGCCACCACTCCCTCATGACTACACAAGTAGTACAGATCATAAACCATCTGTCCTCCCAAATGTGTTATCTTCACAATACCTGCCACAAATACCCCAACACAACAACTCTAATTCACTGTCTCTCATCCATTGCATGATTTTGAGCCTTCAAACATGACCCACATGCTCCACCACCACCCCTAATCCATACATCTTCCACTCTAAACACATGCAAACAAAATAAACAACATGCCACCCATCACAACTTTGCATCTCTGTGTCTATTACACAAGGCTACTTTACAAAAACAACACAGCTCACCAGCTCACTCTTAACCACCATCTCCACATGCAGACTTAAAAAAATGCTTTCTAAACCTGCTGGATGAAGATTATGATAAAGAGAAATAACACTATTGTTATCCTCATGCAATTAATACCAGCACTGATAACACAACTGCTACAAGTTCAAAGAATACTGCACACTATCTAGAAAACAAAGTCTCCCTCTAGAATTTCCAAAAGCTGTAGTTGTCAGTTTTATTAAAAAGGACAAACCACTGGGATATCCAGGTTCATCTTGCCCGATTAGCCTATTAAATCAGGACTACAGATTGTTCAACAAAATACTTGCGGTACATATGGCTCAGGTGGCACAAGGGTTAATACACGAGGATCAATGTGGATTTTTACCAGGGAGGCTATTACCACCAACACTAACTTTTTGGTGCAGGCAATAGATTTTTTTTCCCACAATCATTATCCGGCGGCAATCATAATGCTCAATGCTGAAAAGGCATTCGATTTAGTTCAATGGGAAGCGTTGTTTATGGTTTTAGGCAAGTTTGGCTTCCCGATGAAGTTTATCCAAGCATTACACAGGTTATACGCAGGGGCCCAAGTCAAGATTTCGGTCAACACACAAATAGTAGGTCTGGTTCAGATATCATGGGGCACGCGGCAAGGCTGTCCTCTGTCCCCAGTGCTGTTTGCACTTTTTATCGAGCCATTGTCGGCAGCAATTCAACAGGATCAATGTATACGGGCTCCGCTCCCTCTAGCACCTAAGGTGAAGTTATTCGCCGATGATATGATTTTGTACCTCCATGCGGATTCACACAACATCGATAGATCCAAGATCAAGGCTTTTTCAGACTTGGGGGAGTATAAAATCAATTGGTCTAAATCAGAGTCTCTCTTGTTTAAAGTAGAAACATCAGTCCTGCCAAAAGATATCCGGGTAGTATCTTCATCCTACAGTCCCATTAGATATGCAGGTGTCCAGGGACTTGGCTGATTTGTTCCTGTTAAATTACATCAGGGTTTTTAAAAAGATTCAAGGATTACTCTTGCAATGGCAGGAATCTACCATGTCGATTATAGGAAGGACCGCACTGATCAAAATGATGATTCTTCCATTGTCAGTTTTTGTTTTCTCTAGTGTAGTTCTGAGATTCCCAAAAGGATTTTTCACGAGTTGGATCTACTAATCCGACAGTTCATATGGAACCACAAGAAACCTCGGTTACAGTTAGAAAAACTAACTTTTACAGTGGAAGATGGGGCCGGCACTCCCCAATTTTCAAATTTATTATGAGGCTACTATGTTGGATTGGGCGTCAAGGGCTGTGCAAAAGCCAAATCTTAATTTTTACCTTTATCAGATGCTGGCGGAAACAAACATGCAGCTTTCTCGATTTCTTAAAATTCCCAGTTTACCAAAACGGGTAAGATATAAATTGACGGTAATGTTGCAGTTTAGTATTCTACAAATACTGGCAAAGTACCAAATTACTAAGACCCACCCGATAATCCGAGTTAGGGATGTATGGATGATAGGCTTAGAACTTAATCTACGAGATGTCCAGGCATGGGAGGAAGTAGGGATCAGGACTCTAGCGGATTTTTATACAGGGGACCATATCAAAAATGGGCACAATATGTAATGGGACGAAGCGACATCCCAGAAAATGTCAAATTTTCTTACTATCAAATCCAACACTTCTTACAAACAATGGAAAACATAATAGATAGCCCTAATGAAGCTATTGGTCAGTCTTTTTATAAAAATCAAGTAGGCATTGGCAATGGTATGAGACACTTCAGGGTGGGCACTCAAACAAGACAATCTCCCAACTTTTGGTTAGAGTAGAAAGTGTCACGGGGTGTAAGATAGGGATACAGCAATGGCGAAAATACAACGAGATGTCTCAAAAAGCACTTAGAGGGGTGAATTTTTAAAAAATCGCTCTGAATTCCAAATGGTTGCCTTATTACACCCCCCTCTAGAATCAAGGAAATGCACCCGGAGGCATCAGGTCGGCGTCCACATTGCCAAAAGACCCAGGGGGATTGGCTCCATATGTGCTTTGCATGCGTCCACCTGGTAGGATATTGGGAGGGGATTTTCCAAAAGATCAATACCATGATATTGTACGAGCTAGCCCCTAGCCCATTAGTGGCATTATGGGGTATACAAAAAGCACAAATTTGCCCATCTCTTCAAGACAAATAATATTTGTGGGCACTTTGATTGCTAAATCACTGATTCTCCAGGCGTGGAAATCACCAGTACCCCAACGTATGCAGTATGGGACGCAAAAATGGAGGCAACACGGGCAAAAGAAAAATTGTATGCCCAATGGATTGGAGCATTGCAAAGATACGAGGGTATATGGGGTAAAATAAATAATTCAGAGAAGGAGTAGATTTGTGGGGGGAAGCTGGGATGAAGTTACGAGATTCTTCTCTGGGATATAGTGGTTTAGATACTTCTGAGATAAGGGTACTGGAAAGTATGAAAGTTCCTAAAATCGATTTATAGATAATTAATATTACAAGGTCAAGTATTGCTTTACGTTGTAAGATTTATGTTTGATTGATTTATGTAATGTGATTGCACCTGCAGCAAAAAAATAAAATAAAATAAAAGTCACTACACTACCACAATACAATCTCTAAAACTGCCTAGTAATAAATGCTCAATCACACTCTAAAATAAGCACCACATCTACGACCTACTTACTGACACACAACCTGACTTATTCTTCATAACTGAATCATGGATAGGAGATGGCATGGCTCCAGTGCTGCCTGAAGCTGTTCCTCCAGACTATCAAACTGCCTCACAAAATCAAATAGGCAACAAAAGAGGTGGACTAGCTGTTACATTTAATCCTACAGTAAATCGCACCGAAACTAATGACATTTCTATACAAATTGTGATGCCCTCATCACCAGATGCAACTACACCAACTTCCTCCTGTAGCTTCCTGTTAGAAATGGGGTTTCTGGTTGGCTAGGGTATGCACCTCAGCCAGGCAGAACGTACCCATTCTAGTCAGGGCAAGAGAGTTACACGTCCAAGATAACCCCTGCTCACCCCCTTGGTAGCTTGGTACGAGCAGTCAGGCTTAACCCAGAGGCAATGTGTAAAGCGTTTGCACAACACACACAACACACGTGACGCAATATACCCACCACAAAGGAAACACAACACCAGATTATATGAAAATATACTGTATTGTACACAAGGCAATTATCAGACCAAACATCACATATCAGTACTATCCTGCTACCTTAGCAGTTGTCAGAACGTTACACATTAGTTACTCTGCAACCTAGCAGTAGTCACACATAACACACAGGTTACTCAGTATTCTGCAACATAAGCAGTAGTCAGGAAAACATGTTATTACATCACAGCACTTGTCATAAGAATATCATAAAATGCCCATAGTAGGAACATTAGAAAACATATGGCAAGTTAGAAAAACATATTAGCAAGCATGTCCATAAAAGGAACATTTGCATACACATATGTAAAAACATCAAACGCAGGTAGGTAATATATGAATCAAACAAAAGTCTGTAGAAAGAACTTTGGATTGTAACTATATTGGTCCTTTAAACTTACCTGGTTGGATGAAGGCACCTCCAGTGCCTAGAAGGCGAACAATGGGTCCCCCGGCGCTCCTATGCGCAAAACGGGGGCCTCCCTTATACTCTGGGGTCAGAGGAGGGCGACATGCACCTCCTCTCTTTTATAGACAGGCCCCTCTGGGGACTGGGATTACTGGGGGCCCCCCAGGGCCTCAACCCGCCCTCACGAGGGGGGCCAAAGCCAGCAAAAACAACTTAGGGCAAGAGGAGGGCACCACGCACCCCCTCCGGTTTAATGACAGGTCCCTCCCGGGACCCGTGATCTCTGGGGGCCCCCCTGGGCCTCCACTGGCCCTTCCACCAAGGGGGGGGCCACAATAATGCCCGTTTTACCTAACAGCAGAAAAGGAGCGTCATGCTCCTAACGCAGAGGCCAGGGGGAAGGGGGCGCTCCCCGCGCCTTCCCCTGGTCCTGCTGTGAAGTCACAAGACGATCGGATCCCTCCTGGGGCCCGAGCAGACACTCGCCTGCACCCGATGAGGAGCGCGAGTGTTCTTCCAGCTTCCCGGGCCGCTGCGGTGATCTTATTTAAAGGGGCACAATGCAGCAAGGAGCCTACGAGCTCCCAAGGCTCCATAAGCACGCTGCAATCAGCGCTATGGCAGCCGCAACCACGGAGAAGCACCCCTCGTGAAGAAATGGATGCAGGGGTCAGGGGCCACAGCACCCTGCCCCTGGGGAGCAGAATCTTAAGACAAGGTCCTCAGGTAGAGGGCCCAGCTACAGGCCAGCACAAGGGAAAGGCAGCAAGTGGCAAGTCCTTCACAGTGACCAGGCAGGTCACAGGTCAGCACAGCAGCAGCAGTCCATGGCGGTTCCTGGTGAGTCCTTTCAGCCTTTGGTGTCCAGTTCCAAGATGATTCCAAGTCTCCAAATTGTGGGGAAAATTCCCCTGTACTTATAGTCAGTTCTTACAGTGTTTTACAATGGTAGGGAGAGGAGGTTCCAGCCAGTTTCAATTGGTTCTGGGAGTGCCCCCTCTCTCCTTTCAGCACAGGCTCCAAACATCAGTGGGGGGTTAACGACCCTATTGTGTGAGGCCAGGGCACAGTCTTTACAAATGCAGGTGTGCCCCGCCTCTTCCTTCTCTCAGCCCAGGAAGACTATTCAGTATGCAGATGCACCTCTGTGACACCTCCACCCTCCCTGTGTACAGGCTGTCTGAAAAGTATGCACAAAGCCCCAACTGTCACTCTGCCCAGACGTGGATTGGAGTCAAGCTACAAAACACCAGTCATAAGCACAGATAAATGCGCACTTTCTAGAAGTGGCATTTCTGTGATAGTAATAAAAAATACACCCACACCAGTAAGCAGTATTTATTATCACCATCACAACCATACCAAACACGCCTATGCTACCCCTCATAAATCAGACAATACCCCTTACACATAAGGCAGGGCATTTCTAATGCAATCGTATGAGAAGGCAGCACTCACAGCAGTGAGACACCAAGTTAGGCTGTTTGTCACTACTAGGACAGGCCATGCAATATGGCACATGTCCTGCCTTTCTACATACATGGCACCCTGCCCATAGTGCTAGCTAGGGGGTGCCTTAGGGGTGACTTACATGTAGTAAAAGGGGAGTTCTGGGCCTGGCAAGTAAGTTTAGATGCCAGGTCCCTGTGGCAGAAACTGCGCACACAGGCCCTGTGCTAGCAGGCCTGAGACAGGTTTGACAGTCTACTTCAGTGGGTGGCGCAAGCAGCGCTGCAGGCCCACTAGTAGTATTTAATTTACAGGCCCTGGGTATAGAGATACCACTGTGTAAGGGACTTATAGGTAAATTGAATATGCCAATTAGGTATAAGCCAATCATACCAACTTTAGATGGGAGAGCACCTGCACTTTAGCACTGGTCAGCAGTGATAAAGTGCTCAGAGTCCTAAAGCCAACAGCGAGAGGTCAGAAAAACCAGGAGGAAGGAGGCAAAAAGACTGGGGATGATCCTGCGTAAGGCAAAAAGTCCAACACTTCCTCATCCTTTACAGGCCACCGCAGAGCCATACAGCATTCCCAGACACTTTTCTTGACACAGTTCCAACCCTTATAACAATATACTCTAAACTATGCATTTTTGATGGCCTAAACATTTGGTTTGACAACCCCAATATGCTCCATCCAAAAACTATCAACACTGGCCTAGTCACACTGAACCTACATCAGATCATCCACAAACCCACAGACATTGCTAGACACATCCTAGATGTCGATTCTACAAATCCAGAACTAGTTACCTTTCAGAGGATTATTCCAGTCATGTGGTCATACCTCTACTTGGTAGCTTTCCAAAACAAAACACTACCAATCAACACACCAAAGCCCTACATACATGCATCCACCTATCAACCGTGGAACAAACTCAATTTGAATACGTAGAAACACAGCATCCAACACAGATCTAGACACAATAAATTATGTTACAAAGGTTATGAGTAGCTACAGGAAGCTTTTGACATCCTAATACCAATAAGAACAACAAAGCAGGACAAAAGGAGATAAGCACCTTGGAAAAATCCAGAACTAAAAAAGATAACACAACAAACAGCAAAGCAGCAACATACCTGTCTCAAAGCCACCAACAATCAAGACAAACGTCACCTACACAAACTTAACTGAAAATGCAAGTCAAAAAATCAAAAAAGCTTACAAATATACTATTCAGAAGGAATTCAAAATGCTAAACATGCATATCAATAATTTTATCAAATTCTTATCCAGTTTCATGAACTTAAATGTACAAAAGGAACTCATCCCATTACTCAAGAACCAACTGACAAAGTGGCAAGTCATTACACAACCAAAGCAGACATGTTGGACATATTTAATACAAAGGAAAACCACCAGCACCAACCAATTTCCACCAATCCCCTCCAAGACTAGGCTAGCCCAGCCTCTGCATTTCTTTAAACAACTATCACAAAGAACATTTTTGGATCTTATCAATGCAAGCAGGCCAGCCGCAAGCCAGTGGCTTAACTTCTGACCCTTGTCCACCACAAATCTTCAAGAACATTCTTTTAACTACCTCTGCTGAAACACCAGTAAGAAGAATCATCAATGATTCTTTAACTACAGGAATCTTTCCAGAAGACCTAAAAAAAGGCAAACATATGCCCATTATTAAAGAATACAAACCTGGATCCCCATGACCCCCATAACTACAAACCAATTAAAAATGGACCTTTCCTGGGCAAACTGACAAAAAGAGTAGCATTTGCCGAGATGTCACAATTCACTGAAGATAACTCCATACTTTCCAACTATCAAACAAGATTATGCCGAGGAACAGGCACGGAATCTGTTCTCATCACTATCTAGGATGACCCTAAAAAGGGTAGATCAGAACAGGCTTCCTCCACTACTACTCTTTGACCTCTCAGCTGCCTTTGACACAGTGAACCATGGCACTCTAATACAGAGACTCGATGAAGCTGGCATAGAGGGGACTGTTCTCAACTGAATCACATCCTACATTCAAAACAGAACAAATGTCATCCATACTCCCATTTACCATCAAAACTGTACCTCACAAAGCAGGGGCCCCTCAAGGCTCTATCATCTCATCCATGCTTTTCAACATCTACATGAAGTCATTACCAGCAATGATCAATGTATTTCAGCTCACATACTAGAACTTTGCAGATGACACACAAATACTGCTCAAACTGGAAAGCCCCAAAGACTTTGAAAATTCAAATATCTTCAGTTGCCTAAGAGCCGATGATCAGTGGATGACAGGAAGCTATCTCAAATTGAATGCTTCCAAGACAGAAAAATTCACATGTGGCAATTGGATGACCATTGCCTGATGATCTGGGACCACCTCCTAAAGTATCTAAGGAAATAAGAAACTGTGAAATTACTGTGGTCTTCTAGTTACCAATGAATGTCCAAGTGAACAAATTAGCACCAGTTACCCTAGGGCGTGAGTTATAGTTACTTGAGTTAACCATAGCTATAACTGCTGAATTTCAATGGTTCGTGCGAGAAAATTCAGAACCTAACCATAACGTCCCTATAACGTTTTTTTTTTCTGTGAATACAAATATATGAAATGCAGTTGAATTTGCCCTCTGAGGTGTTTTAATGTGAAAGGATTTTTGTTTGGCTGCAGCAACCTACTAAGGATGAAAAATAAATCTACTAAAGATTAAATAAAAATGCGTAGGACTATCTTTACCAGAATGTAATGTAATGTAATGTAACTCACTTAGAAACACACTGAGGGCTAAACTGGTATTTAATCAAGTAATCAGGTGCCTGCAATTATTTGCTGAACCCAAGCATTTAGCCTGTGAGCAAGGACAGAGATGTCTGAAATGCATAAGGCCTGGAGAAATGTTAAAGAATTCTCTGTATGTTGCTGGCTTTACTGCATTCCAAAATAAATTTTAACCCATTTGGGAGTGCACTTTCTTTCAAGGACAACTTTGTTTGCGGTCGCCAGTAGGTAATTATAGTTAGAGCTAGGACCTCTGACTCATCCCAAACCTCATTTTACTATTATGATCTCCAAAATAACTGTTTCTAGACTTTTCCCTCCTATATCCCTCCTTGTCTCAACTCAAACCTCATTTACTACTATGATCTCCCAAATAAACCTTCTAGATTCTTCCCTCGCGAATCCCTCCTTTGACTCATCCCAAACCTCATTTTAGTATTGTGATCTCCATGATCCCTTTCTCAATTCTTCTCTCTTCCATCTCTCCTTTGGCCCATCCCAAACCTCATCTTACTACCAGGTCCTCTCAAATAACACTTTCTAGATTCTTCCCTCCTCTATCCCTCCATTATCCTATTCAGTTCCACTAACAGACTTGCATTTACACCACTCAAATTAACAACTCTTATTTCCCTATATTAGTCCTCAACTTATTCTTTTTGGGTTCTGGAGTAGCATGCTACTCACCAAAAAGAGCTTAGATGCATCATCAGGGATAGTGCTCACTGTGCCATTGGATTCAAGCTAACCTGGCTGATGAGAGTTGATACCCCAAAACCAGTCCCAGGTGGTTGTTTTCAGTCCAGGGAGGACCTGACTTGGCTGTTCGGGCTGGACTGTTCCCATGGGGATCAGGATCAAGACTGATTTGCATATGGCTTTTTCCAAACTGGGTTGGAATGATGAGTAAAAGAACAATGGATTTAATCCAGATCTGTGACTGTGGGTGAGTGTTTGGAAAGTTTCAGTACTCCGTCCATCATCCTTTTGTGTCACCCTAAATTTACCCAGGTATGTCCAGATATGGGTCCCTTGCTAATTGTGTCACTGGATTCAAGCTAGCCTGGCTGATAAGGAGTGATACCCAAAAGCTAGTTCCAGGATACTTGTTCCCAGTCAAGGGAGGACCTAGCCTAGCACTTTGGGCTGGACTGTTCCCATGGGGTGCAGAGTCAAGACCGATTTACGTGTAGATGGGTCCACACGGGAGCGGCATGGAGAGTAAAAGAACAATGGATTTAACACAGATCTATAAGTGGGAATGAGTATTTGAAAAGTTTCAGCACTCTGTTCATCATATTTTTATGTTGCAAAAGGGTTTGTTTTGACATGTTGAATTTGCAGTTTAAAACTGCCACAGTCAGGCTACAATGAAAGGTTTGTAATCATGTTTGCACTGTAACTGTGGTGGGTAGAACAATGGGTGCTGCAATCCACTCCTCATATTTAATTTACAGCCCCTGGGTGAACTTTGTTCCATACACTAGGAACTTAAAGGTAAGTTAAACATGACAATTAGGAGTATAACTAATTTTAACATGTTGTAGGGGTCAGAGCACATGCACTCGGACCTGGTGAGAAGAGCCCCAGTGCATAGAGTTAAAGGAACATAGTGAAAGACAAGGACTAGTCTGTATGCTGACATGGACCAGGGTCAATACAGAGTACATAAACATTTGTCCTGTGGGACATATTCCAAATTGTGGGCACCTCTTAGTATTTTGAGGTGTCCACCATCTGATGCACCATTAAATTACTCATCGCTTACTGTGTGATAAAAACAAGAAGCACTGTTTTTAGTTTCTGTCAAATACATGTATTACCAATGTATATGCAATGGTGTATGAAAAATAATAATAGTGCTGTGAGAAAGCAGGGCTGATTGCAGAGGCCCTCTAATTTGTCTGCCCCAATTTTTCTCTTTTTGCTGGTGTTTTCCTGACTCTGATGGTGCCCTGTGCTCTGTATAAATAAATATGCAAATTAGGCTATTTATAATTGGCTGTGTCAACCTACCTATAAGTCCCTAGTATATGGTAAAGTGTGTAGGTTTAGGGACCCCAGCATAGGTGGTGCACCCATAGGTGCACTACTGAGGTGCCCAGTGTCCTTTTAGAGGCAGGCCTACTTTGCTGGATGCTTTTAAATTAACTTTACAAACACATTCAACTTTGGAATTAAAAGTAGTTCCAAAGTCTTAAACTACCTTATTTTTACATATAAATCACCCCTAAGGTGCCCTATGTGCCCCTAGAGCAGGGTGCCATGTAACTATAAGCAGGGACCTTATCAAAATAGTTTTATAAGCCCTGGTGATTTAAAACAGCCAAATGTGTTTTTCCCTTATTATAGTGAATGACCTCCATAGGCTAGAATAGGGAGACTTAATTTTAATTTATAAAGTCCCCTTAAGTGGCAGAAACCTCAAGTTTGGTTTCACAATAATTGTTCTAATAAATCCCACAACTTACAATTGTTGGATTTAATATAACTTGTTCAGGTAAAGAGTTTTAAACTCTACCTACAAAATTGCCAACTTCAGCCCTGTAGTGCTCTGCTCTGATTGGCCAGCCTCTGGCAGCCTGGCTAGGCTGCCTTGGTGAGGTGTGAAGTAGCCTGGGCTTTACAACACAAAAGAATGTGCCTGTGGGAGGAAATCTTCCCTCAGCAGATGGAGAAGCAGGAAGGGAGAGGGCTGCCAAACTGGTCTTCAAAGGCAGGGAGGGACATTTGGAGCAACCCAGCACCTCCCTCATATCCTGCAAACCCAGACAATTAGCCCCCCCTGATTAGATTAGGAGAGGGCAGGAGAAGGGTGTATTTAAGATTTTTAGCCACACCAGTGGGTGGGCTCAGCCAGAAGTAACCTCCAAAAATCAGTTTCAGCCATGATGGATTTTTTAGGAATGTTGCTCTATGGGATTGTATTTTGCCACACTTCCCAGGAAGCAGTCATCACAGGGGGAAGGACCCTGCACCTGATTGGAGAACCAGGAAACCCCTGTTTTTTACCCCAGAGCAAGGATAAATATGGCAGAGCTGCACCTATACCTCAGTTCCCTACCAGATCCCAACAAGGAAGAACATCAGAAGAAGAAGGACTGGCCTGTTGGACCCCTGACCTGCACCTGGACACTCCACTCTGAAGGACTGCACCAAATGCACACTTGGGCTTCACCATTAAAGGACTTTGCCTGTCTTCTACTGCTTCAAGAAGGGTCTCCATGTTTGCTACAGGTACAAAGGAGCTACCCAGAGTCCCCTGCATCAAGTCCTGCAAGCAGAGCCCAGCTGACCAGCGTCCAGTGGCCATTTGAGGATTCTGACCAGGTGCATTCTGGGAATTGTAGTCCCTACTCCCAAGGAGCAACTCAGACCTTCTGAAACCTTGGATCAAGTTGTGGACACTTCAAGGACCCAAAAAAGACCTCTGGAAGTAGATCCAGAAGTTTGGAGACGTTTGGAGCAACTCCATACGTTGAAGAGGTGCATTGTGGGAGTTATAGTCCCAGACTCCAAGCAGAAAACCAGAGCTTCTGAACCCTTGGCTGGTGCTGTGGACTACTTTCCTGAATCAAGAAACACTTCTGTAAGTAAGTGTGATGGTGTTACCTCAGGGGTGGCCTAAACTCTGGACTTTGTTCCTTTTCATTGTGACCTTTTTTTAACCCTTTGAGCGCTAGTTGCTTCTATGCACTAGAAAACATTCTTCTTTTCAAATTCATTTCTCTGGTTCCCCTTATCCGGTTTTAATTGTTTTGATGCCATTTTAAAGATAAAATTCGAATCTATTTTTGTAAATTGGTATTGGATTTTTTTTGTCTTTTGTGTTTTACTTATTTACTGTTTTGTGATTTTTAAATGTTTTACACATGTCTCCTAAGTTAAGCCTTGTCGCTTGTTGCCAAGCTACCAAGGTTTGAGCTGGGTTTAATTTATTGAGACCTAACTGGACCTAAGTGGAGGTTAGTGGTCTATTGCTAAGTGTAGGTACTTACCTGCCCTTAGCAATAACCCATTTTCCAACAAGTGCAGACGATGCAATGCTCAAAAGGTGAATATATGGTTACAACACTTATGACATAAGACACTGTAGAGCTCCCACTGTTTTTTAACATTATTCATAACCATCCATAACAGAGTGGTGTGAAATTGTCCATAATCCCTAGAAATATCACTGTGTTTCATAATCTAAGAGGGAAGGGTTGTCCACATTTCAACATTGTATAAATGCTAGGGTCTCTTCAGGACAAAATCATCCAACTACTGCAACTGGATACAATGGAAAGAGAAACCAGACAAATTCCTTAGTCCCAACTATAAGTTCTGCCATTAAATGCAATGTTGCAATATGTTCTACAATTCACCAATGTGTGAGTCCTGACATAAGGTTAGTATCATCCACCAAATTTTAATGGTTCAACAGCCTACAGAGGTGTTAGACCAAAAGGCAAATCACTTTATGTATTTGTCATCATGATTCTCATGTAGGAATGTCCTAAAAGTGCATCATGCTGATAAAGAATATAAATCGTGACTCATCATCACATGTGGTGGTCACCTTCAACAAACAAAAATGCATCACACTACTTATGAATATGCCACGTGAAAAGGGAAAAACAATCAAATGGTAAGCTATTGCCGCAATAGTACCAAAGGTGACACTAAAGGAGGTTCAACTGTTGTATCATCTCCTCATCTAACAAATGTAAGGTGCATATCCACACCGTGAGCCTGCCCAATCATTAACAAGTCACCTGTTTTATTATAAGGAACCTCTGTCGTTTATATTGTAATTGGAGTGTTTCTAACTCTCAGTCAGCTGTGGAAGAGATAAGTCCTATTGGCAAAAGTTGAATCATGAGTCTAAAAATGCTTACAATAGTGTAAATCTGGCAACCGCTAAAACAAAAGGTCAAAGATTCGTACCGCAAGTGATGAACCTATCTGCTGCTCAATATGATGTCATGAGTCCTACGTGTGCAGAAACGAAGATGCAGCAGACTCTGCCCACTTATCTCCCCTTCTAGCTAGTAAAAGACTGGTCCACCAACCTTTCACGGCCATATTGAGTGAACAATCCTACACTATGGCCCATATTTATACTTTTTGGCACAGGTTTGCGCCAAAAAGTATAGCACCGGCTAGCGCCATTCCTAGACGCTGGCTGGGTGCCATATTTAAGGAATTGAAAAGGACGCTAACAGGGCCTGGGACGCGTAGGAGGAACCGGGGCTTGTGCGCAAAATTATGGTGCTACACCATTTTATAGGCAAAAAAATTGCCTCTAGGCAGTGTAGTGCCATTTTCAGGCGCACAAGGCCCATGACATGGCTCCTGTCTTAGTAAAGACAGGAGCCATGCCCACCACCCCAATGGCCATGACCAGAGGACGAATGTCCCTTGGGCATGCCACTGGGGCCAGCGCTGTGCAGGGGGCCCCAAGTCAGGGCCCGAGCGGCATTGGACAATAAAAAAAATACTCACCCGGAATTACCTTCGGATGGGTCCCCCATCCGTAGGTGACCTCCTGGTGTGGGGAGGGGTGGTTGGGGGTGTCCCTGAAGACAGGGAAGGGCGCCTGTGGGCAATTTCCATGGTCTCATACCATAGAAATCTGCCTACAGATCCCTAACTCCAGCCCATACCCAGGCATTAAATAATGGCGCAAAGCAGGCTTAGCGCCACTATTTAAGGCCCTCCTCCTCCCGTGCATGATTTTTGCACGGGAGGATAAATTAGGCCCTAGGGCCTTTGAGGCAGTTTTTGCCCGGGAACGCCTACCTTGCATCTCATTGACGCAAGGTAGTTTTCAGCAGGCAAAAAATTATGTTAACTCCAATATTTTGGGGCTAGACATGTCTAGCCCCAAAATATAAATATTGAGTTAAGTTTGCGCTGGATTTGTGTAAAAAAAAAGAAGCAAATCCGGTGCAAACAGAGTATAAATATGCCCCTATGTTACTCAACCCAACCAAGGAAAACATAAACCAAGTGTCCTGTACTCAATACTACACTGACAAGAGACATGCTAAGGAGGCTGTGGAGAAGGAGGGTTTGTGGGAGCAGCAGAGGGGGGAATAATTTTCAACCCACTTTTACGTCATAATCTTAACTGTCAGCTAGTCCTGGCTTCTTGGGTTGCACAGAAGTTCAACAGACCTGACATTGAAAATATAGCTTATCTAATCATGACCCAATAGTGCAATCTGTGCACAAAAAATACAATCTTGTGTATATGGAAAACCCAGGAGTGCTATTAAGGTGAGTTACTAGGGTATGTGTGTATCTCAATTTGATGCAATCATACAATCAGTAGGTCAAGATAAAAGATCTAATGGTTTTCTACAATTCAACTACAGGGCAGTTCTAAAATACTTCATTTATGCTTACACTATCTAACATTACACATGTGATAAAATTGCTTAGGCCATTATTATTGTATCTGTACACATAATGTGACTAACCATGTGGCTTATGGGACACAGGCTCCACGCCTAGCATAATACTCACAGATCAATCATGTATTGCTGTATTACTGAAAGGCACCCCAGGTCACTGTTGTCATTCAGGCCCCTTTGGGCATTGTGGAGCAGGCCCATCCATTTCCACTTTTGAACATCCAACAGTGTCAGGAAGTTACTTTCTCTACTGTCCAAGGAAACTTTCTCAATATGTCAATAAATAACATCTTTAGTTTGCAAATATTGAGTGAAGTGTTGTACCAATGGTAGTACATGCTGTTTAACAAGATCAGTAATCAATTGGGTAATATTCGGGCCATTCTCGCAACCTTCAGGGATCCCTATAAACCTTAAATTCAATCTGCGTGAATAGTTCTCCGCATCTTCCATCTTAATCTGTAGCTGCAGTAGATCGTATTGACATTTGGAGATTACAGGGGCAATGTTAACTCGTCCGTCTTCCAAATCTGAGACACGTTGTTCAACCTCCCTGATTCGAATGATAAGCTGCTGAATATTGGCATTTATCAAATTTAATTGTGTTTCTGTTCTTTGATTCGCTTCTGTCTGTGAAATTATTGGAGTCTTTAGCTCATATTTGCTGGAGCAAGGATTGTGCATGAATGGTGTTTTCTTCTTCTTCAGGTCACCCGGACTGTTCTGCATAAGGTTGTGCGTCTACCTGGTATCTCTCGTGGCAGGTCCTGTCTTCCGCACCTCGTTCAGAGCCCAAAGATGATCTCATGGATGGGCAAGTGGGGTCTGCCAAATCTGAACCAGACTGTACGGGGGGATAAATGTCTTGTGGCAAAACAACAATATGGCTATCTGGCTGAGATCTGAATGGGTACTCCTTAGCCCCGCTATTTGCCCCACTGAATAGCGGATAGAGTTTTGCTTAGGGACTCCTTCGCTATCACGAAACTCTTCACTATGAGATACCAGGCTAGATGTTATCTTCTGCTGGTTATAAGCAGTATTTGAATTGTTTCGCAACTCTTGCACTTTGTCCTGTGCCCCGTCAGGGTCTCTTTCCTTTAATAGACTCGCACTGGGGGGAAGTGGGCCTGAATCTTTCAAGCCAGGAGATGTAGTTAATCGAGACCTGGATTTATTAGTCGCAGTTTGCTGAAGACCACTGATATTTGTACTTGATTCCACATTTGCCATTGTATCCTAAGGCAAGAGGTGCCTATTTTCTATGTTTTGTGCTGTTCTGAGAGTCTTTATTGAAGACCGGCCCTTATTCTGAAGATCCCAAGGAGAGCGTTGCATACTGGAAGGAGATAGCCTCCCTGTTCTAAATATCTACTACTGGGCAATAGAAAGAACACAGCAGGGGGAGGGTCCGTCTGTACCTTCTTACAGTGCTTAAAATATTTCAAAATAAAGCCTCTTTCACCCCCGTCTTATCATATCTTGCTGTATTTAAGCGTGCTTTTGTCCTTTTTTTTTCTAAAAGAAAGTCCTGTTTATTAATTTCTTTCTCTCTCTTTTTTTTATTTTATATCTTCCGCATGCTCCTTGTGATGCTTTTGATATGCTTTTCAATATTCAGCTAGCATTTGGTGGTCTTTTGATATGCTTTTCAATATCCAGGTTATTTTATTTTAGTATCTTTCTTAATTACTTATGTACTCCTCGTGCTCCTACTATTTGGCGCTTATAGGGTGTGGGGGGCGGTGTCTCAATCCACTCTGTACTTCCAACAGTAAAAATGACAGAGAATGGTGCTCCTTTCATTTGTCATACAAGCACAGGGCGTTCTGTAATCGAACGTCTTTCTACCCCCTCACCACCCAACCCTGCGTACCTTAATAAATCTTCAAACAAATCCCCTTTGCTTTACAGGTCGCCTCCTGCCTTCAGTCGATTATGACAATACACACCGAGATTGACACGGTGTTTAAAAATACAAACACATGGGGATTTCCGTACCGCGTACTGCATCCTGTCTCGGATCCTCTCCCCAAGCTGAGCCGACGGCGTGGCCAATGCGTGACTGCGGCGCACACATCGCGGAATGTCGCAGCTGATGGTGTCACCCTCAGCTGACTGACATTCAGCTGCGGAGCATGGCAGGGCTCCTACGCGGCTGGTTCCACACCAATTTTGGGTAGCCATCAAGATCTTTCTATTATGCAGGCTCATCGAGATCCAGAAGTGTTAAGACCTAATGCTAAATACCCTAGCACAGTTCTGGTGCACTTTGGCGATTTTCGGATTAAGGAACATATCTTGCAGCCAGCGATTAAGAGTAGAATACATCAGATCCCGGGTTACTATGCTTTCAGAATTTTCTCCGACATGTCAGCTGCCACTGCGCACAGGCAGAGGGAACTAAAAGAAATGATTCCAGCATTTCAAAAGGCGGGAGCTCCAGCCGGGCTCGTACAGCAATCAAAGTTAAAAGTTATTTTCAAGAGCCGCTCAAATATAATCCATACAGTCAATGCGGCCACAACCTTGTTGCATGATGTAAGTAATGGGGTAGGACTGGATTGAGGAGGCTAGTACTTATTAATTAGGGCTTTCATGATGACAGGAAAGAGGCACATAGCGCATTTAATTATTGTATGTCGTTCACCCTCTATCGCTACTGACAACTAGGTGCCATGCCAGGGCACCCATGTGGAGACGTAAGGGGGGGGGTGGGAAGGAGAGTGTGGGAGTGGTACAGGGTGCGTTCAGGGGAGGGCGATGCTCTGAGAATCCCTAGGCGGGAGGGCTTCAAGGTCAGAGTGTTTAGGGAGGAGGGGTGGGCAGTTTGAGATATGGGGAGAAAAAGGGGAAGAGGTCCCTTAAGTTAAGAAAATTCAGGTTATTTCAAAAGGTAGCATATATTGGCTTTGGTTGGAGATGGATGATTCACTAATTAGTCAATAAGAATTGTTAAGCTTAAAGTTATTACCTGAAATGCGAATGGTATTTCTAATAGTAAGAAATACAAGGGTATGCTAAAATGGTTATGTTCATTTAATCCTGATGTTCTTTACTTTCAAGAAACTCATCTGAAAAGTAATAACCCCAATATATATATTCCAAAACAGTTCTTGGCAGCTTGGTTTGCGTCATCTGGTTTGGCAGTTAGGGGGTGGTGGTATATCTTAGTAACAGACTAGATTGGGTAGTAAAAGACGTTATTAAAGACCCTAAGGGGAGGTGGATCTGGCTCAAAGTTATACAAACAGAAGTTCAAGTCAATTTGGTTAACTACTACGGTCCAGTCGTGGATGAAGTAGAGCCACTAATGCAACTGTTTAATATAGCAATGAGTGCATATGCCCCTTTATTGTGGGAGGCAATTTTAATTATATTCAAGACATAACTTTAGATACCTCCAATCAAGCGAAAAAGCAACTTAAGCATAAGACCAAAGAGCTTTTGAATGTAATGAAAAGCAATTTCCAGATAACCGACCCTTGGCGCGAAGGACACCCTGTTTCCACTCAATATACTTGCTATTCACATCGCTATAAAAAAAAGCCTCCCGGATAGATTTCTTTTTAGTATCTCGCTCGTTGAAAAAGATAGATTCAGAAATTTGGGTAAATGCTTTTTCTGATCATTTTGTGGTCATGGTGAAGCTAGAAATGGACTTGCCTAACAAAGAGAGACCCAGATGGTAGTTCGGCAGATCTTTGTTAGCTAATCAGCACTGGGTCTTAGATATGAGAAAACTCATACAAGAATTCTTCCGGTTTAATCGAAATTCAGCCTCCCTGTTTAATGTATGGGTGGTATCCAAAGCAACAGTTAGGGGCCAAATAATTTCTCTTAAAGTAGTGCAGACATGTCAAAGAAAATTACAATTAGAAAAACTACAGGAGGCAATGGACAGGGCATCAGAGGAATGCATTAGATCATGAGGGCACACACTAGCAAAGTGTAAATTTAACCAAAAGTGAGTCCAGCTTAAAGAAGTTTAAATCCTGGAAGAAGTAGTTAGCTCAAGAGCCTATCATCAGCAGGTTTATGAAGAAAGCCAAATGGTAGGTAAGCATTTAGCTTGGGAACCTTGTATAAAGCCCAAAAAACAGACAATACATAAAATCCAGGATCCAGAGACAAGTACGATTTTCACGGATGACAAGGATATAGCTGGAGTGTTTATGTCACATTATTCCAGAATCTACGAGATGGACTGTAAAGTCTCGTTTTCACAGCTAACTCAGTATTATAGTTCTATTATGTTCCCTAAAATGTGGTTAAAGACTCAGAACAAAGTAGTACAGAAAATTTGCCACTGAAAATCAAGGGAGCTATACAGAGAATACCCAGTGCAAAGGCTTGTGGTGGTGATGGCTTTCCAATAGAATTCTATAAAACGTTTTGCAAAGAGCTCACACCGTTCTTGGCAGAATTATGTAACGCAATACTTGAGGGAGTGGAAATACCATTAACGTTCAAAGAGGCAATAATAGTTAGCTTTTTGAAAAAAGATAAAAATCCATTGAAACCTGATGCATATGGTCCGATTAGTCTACTAAATGCTAATTATAAAAAGTCTGGGCCACCAGGATCGCACCAATTGCACAGCAATTAATACACATAGATCAGAATGGTTTTGTAGGTCAATGACAACCAATAGAAGTTTTTTGTTACAAGCCATAGATTACTTTACAGTCCACATAACTCCTGCAGAAATAATAATGTTAGATGCTGAGAAGGCATTCAATCTAGTTAATTGGGAAGCCTTGGTATATAGGCTAATTAAATTTGGTTTTCCTTTGCAATTTACTACAATGTTAAGGCGGTTGAATCAGGGTGCTCAGGCTAAATCGTAATCAATTCTAAAATTAGAGGCATGATTCGGATTAAAAGAAGTACTAGACAGGGATGTCCCCTTTCTCCTATACTTTTTGCTTTTTTTTATTGAGCCTCTAGCACAGGTAATACGCAGTTCCAAAGAAATTATTGTGCCACTACCGGAGATGCCCAAAAATAAACTTTTTGCTGACAACATCATTCTATATCTAAAACCAGGGATTGAGAATATACAAGAAGCTTTCAAAAAGATTAATGAGTTCACGCAAATAGGGGGATACAAGCTTAATGAAAATAAAACCGAAATTCTCTTATTTAATACTGGAATGGAAAATCTTCCCTATGTTCTGCAACAGAAAGCTAATTTATCTGAACCTGTTCGGTATCTAGGAATTTACGTAATGAAGAATTATAGATCCTTGTTTAATCTTAATTGTGGATGCTTGCAAAAGTACAAGCACTTCTCGATAGATGGGTAGTTTTACCATTGACTCTGATAGGGAGGATCTCCTTAATTAAAATGTCAATCCTCCCACTTTTTCTTATTTTATTTAATAATGTTCCAATAAGAACAAACACTCCCTACTTTGATGAACTAGATACCATGATACAATGTTTTATATGGAGAAAAAAATGACAAGGGTTAGACTTTCAGTTATTCAGTTAGATGGGAGCCAGGAGGGTTTGGCACTTCCTAATTTTCTAGTTTATTACCAGGCCGTATTGCAGGATATACTGGCACGATACTTAACCATTGAAGTGACTATGGACAACTTTCTTATCAATAGAATGATGCTAGAGTCAGCCATACGTCTCCCAGCATTCATAAAAACAATGAAACTCCCTGAAAAAAACTCGATATAAGTACGTATATACATGACCTTAATAAAAGACTGGAAATCGTACGTAAAACATATCAAATGCCCTAAGGTTATAATTATCTACAATTACAGGAGTGTTAATATATTGGCTTAAATCTACCAGAAACTGCGATAGCCCTATGGAAAAGCAAAGGGTTTAAAGAGATAGGGATATATTACTTGGGTAGAGGTTGAAACCAGACTTGGTGACATGGTAACTAGACTTTTTCTGAGTTTTTCCCAGCTGTCTCATTTTCTTAACACTACCACACCCCAGGCAAGTTTCCAAGAGCATCCAATATGGAGAGATTTATTAAGAAATAAATTACATGGTACAGGGAATTGATACAGATTGTTAGCTGAACAATCCACTTCGACAATAACTGCAGAATTTAGGGGAAATATTTTACATACAACACAATGTCTAATATTGGATAAAGAGTGAAGAATCATCTCCGAAGTAGGATATAAATCCTTAAGGGCAGCTAATTATAAAAGAATGTCCTTTCTCTCAAGATGGATGGCCTATTACACTCCTGAAAAAATACACAAAATGTTTCCGTCAATTCCTGACCAATGCTTCCGTTGCCATCAGGAGGCAAGGGGGAATTGGCTTTATATTTTCTTTAATTGCCCCAAATTAACTACTTTCTGGTCAGGTCAGGAATAGAGGAGGTAATGAATCACATTTTTGCTTTTAGGATTGAGCTTGAGCAAAATTTAGTACTGTTTGGAGTTTCTGAGAGAAAACGACAACTAGCAAAGCACCAACAATACTTTATAACAATTATTATTGCAGTAGCTCGATCATTAATACTCCAGTTATGGCGGACACAGGCGATTCCTACTATCCAAAGCTGGTAGGATAAAATGCTAACAACTAAAAACTATGAGGAGGCATATTCAAAACATGTGGGAACTATGAAAAAGTTAACAGATATATGGCAGTATTTTAAGAAGCAATAAGTTATCAATAAGTATGGTAGACAGGTATATGGGACTAAGGTTCATGAATATATGTTATGCAATATATAAAATGACAGAAACTCTCGATGTGATTAGAATTTCAAAAGGGATTTGAGTTGAATTGATAATCAAATGTATGAAGATTGATCGCAAGGTTGTCCTGATTATAGCAACCAAAGAAAATCAGATTGTCAAGGATTGATGCTACTACAGTTGAATGTATGTTATATTTTGAGTACAGGTATACCTGAAATTAATAAATAAAGGACAAAAAAAGTGTTGTACCAATGGTTCCCCTTCCACTTTGCTTTTAATTCTGCTTCTGTATTGGGCAATACGGTTTAAAAAAGTTAAAACTCTATCATCTGCCTCAAGTATTTTAGTATTGGACATAAATCTACAAAATGTGTGGCTATGCATAGTGGCCTAACATGGAGAGTAAACCCCATATAGTTTGCATGTCACAATTTTTGGGGATATCTTTATCTGCTCCTACAAAAAATAACCCCTTATGTTCTTATTTTGCTAGTATGTGAATAGAAGTACCTTCTTTCTTGTGCCTTGTACTAGCGGCCAGTGTTTGGTGATGATTTCTTTCACTTCATTGTTTGCTGGTGAAAAATGTACTCGCCATCTCTGTTCTCTAATTGGATTCCTCCCTTTGTCTGAGTGTCAGTAAGCATTACCTTGGGCAGAAACAAGCCCTTTTCATTGCTCTAGTGAAGATTTTCCTTGAGTAACCTTTACCGAGAAGTTTGAGTTCAGTTCGTTCTGCCGCTTGAAAGAAGTTATCCTTGAATTTGCCACTCCTAAGTAGCATTAAAAACTGGTCAATGGCAGATTATGCCACAGAGCCTAAGGGTGGTGGCTGTTATACCTAAGCAGATAGTTGGTGCTTTTTGTTTTTTTGTATGAAGACGTGTCTAATGATGTTTCATCAGAAGGTCCAGATAGTTGATCTATGTACCACTATAGTTAACCATAAAGTGTAAATCCTGGCTCTGATTGTTTAACTGTCTCACAAAGAAACTAATTTCTCCACACTGTCAGGTCAAATCTAAAAAATACTGTCTATGTAACATTTCCACTTAGTGATCTTGGAAATAAAAGAGTTGTTTTTATTATATATTAGTCTTTTCTCAACTTTACCCACCGTATATTTGCTACATTTGAAGCAAAGCAAGCTTCCATAGCAACTCCTTTTTTTGGTAGTTAATAGTCCTTTTTAAATCATGAATTACTAACTAATTCTAACAAGTTCTACTAATTCAATGATGAGTTCACACAGTGCCTCATCCCTGCCTTCCTGTGTCACACATTCTTGAATTACATCAATTGTCTTGTCCTGGGGGATATTGGCATACAGAGATTCTACATCTAAGGTCTCTAGTGAATCTCTCACCTGCTTCAGATTCCAGGCACAAAGTGTCATTGATAAATTGCATGCTATCACATACATAAGTTTGTAGTTTCAGAACTTTAACTTTTAGATACAAATCAATGAATCTACAGACAACTTCCAGTACTGATCCATAGCTCGACACAAGCAGACGGCCAGGGGGATTGAAAATATTTTTATGTGTTTCAGGCAGAATATACCTCACTCGTTTTCTTGGATGCAGTTTTTTCAGACAGCCATATTCCTTTTCATTATTTATGCTTTCTCAGAGTGCTCCAGATGCAATGTTAAGAATTTCTTCTTGGATAATTTTAAGGAGATGTGTGTTCAATCTCTGATAGTGTCTGGTGTCCAATAATTGCTTGCATGTCTCAAAGTCATAGTTTTGTGTATTTTGAATACAAATAGCGCCAGCCTTATCAGCCGGTTTCATTGCCATAGTAGAGTTCAATGCAAGGGAGTTTAATGCTTATTTCTCACCTTTAGAGATGTTATATGGGATTATTCTTTCATCAGGTGACTAGTAGGGTCACTTTGGATGGTAAATTCAGGCCTTTGCTTTTGCCGATATGGGTAGGTGGTCTATCACTAAATAATGTTTTAGACTGATAGTTCTGAAGAAATTATACAGTTCACCTTTTCACCTGAATAAAATCTGGTTAATCTGTCACCACAAATCCTAGTCCTCTGCTACATACACTATTTCATGCCACCCTATCATGGATGATTATGAATCATGTAAAAAATCAGTGGGAACTGTATAGTGTCTTATGTCATATGTGTTGTAAGTACATATACACCTTCTGTGCACTATTACCACTTGTCCACATATCATTGCACCCAAATTGGTAGTATATTTATTTGACCCAAACCATAAGCAGTTGAATCTTTTCTTGTTTATAACATCAATGGACGTGTCATCTTTCCTGCCTGACTTTGCCTGACCTGGGGTGGGACTACTTCCACCAGGTGATCGCTATTCCGCAGACCTTGAGAGGCTATATATTGGGCCGGGGACCACGTGTAGCGAGACGCGTCATCTTTCCTGCCTGACTATGCCTGACCTGGGGTGGGACTACTTCTCCCAGGTGATCGCTAATCCACAGACCTTGAGAGGCTATATATTGGGCCGAGGACCACGCGTAGCGGGACGCGTCATCTTTCCTGCCTGACTTTGCCTGAACTGGGGTGGGACTACTTCCCCCAGGTGATCGCTATTCCACAGACCTTGAGAGGCTATATATTGGTCCGGGGACCACGTGTAGCGGGACGCGTGCGGGCGTGTGCCCGGGCGAAGACCGGGCCAAGACGGGCCCGTCTACGCCCGTTATCGCCCGGAGGAGGCTGGGCAGGGCCCACCATCTTGGCTGTGGGGAAGCATAACACCTAAGCATAACACTCAAGTAAGGTCTGCTTATATCTATATCCTAGTCCCGCTATTATTTATATGCCATGGGAAAGAGGAAGGCCGTAGATCTGCCGGCACCACCCAAGGGAACCAAGAAAGCCAAGAAACTTTCTCGGAAGCAAGTCAACCAAATTCCTCTGAGTGGTCAGAATGATCTAGACGCTATCGACCTCCTCTTTGAGGAGGTCGAGTCTATATTAGGTACCGACTCGTCAGGACTGAGGCCCCATAAAGAGGGTCAAACAAGGGCCAGGAAAATCCCGGAAATATTCAACTTGAAGGGCAAAAGTCACTCTTCAGACATTATACCCGAGATTGATGCCAGTAAAAGCAATGATATTTTCAGGACTCCTTCAGGGGCGCCCTCGCTGACTTCTATTGTTAATGTACCCTGTTCTATAGTGTCACAGAAGGGGTCTTTTAACGAGGCAGGAAAGTATTTTCCTCCTGCACTGAGTACTGTGATTAACATGGTTCCTAATATATTGTGCACCAATCGTTTTGAATTATTGCAAGAGAACAATGATATGCCTTTCTAGGTGAGAGTCCACATAGTCCCCATTTTGATTTAGAAACCCGAGAGCCTCAGGTCAGTAGAATTGATCTGGCCTTAGTTCTACAGAGAGTTGATGAAGTCAAGGATCTGGTATTGGTTCTAACAAACTTAGTAAAAGAGAAAATGACATGTCATTGTAGTTGTAAATGCCCAGGAGATACTGAGAAGACTAAAGGGAAAAAAACACCTGTAGTGAATAATTCATTTTTGGGGGATACGTCGAGAGGGGCACTTTTACCTACAGATCGTGAGCCTCTGTCTATCCCAGACAGGAAGGTGGGTCATTTTTCTCACATCTCTGGAAAATCGAGCTGTAAAGAAATGCCTGCCAGAACATCTAGACGTAGTAACAACTTAAAGTTCAGGACAAGTAACATTGTTCACCCTGATGCTGATGAAGAAAGAGGACGGGCCAGGGTTCACGACTCATTGACCTTAGTCGGAACAGAGGCCCCAGTTACTACACCATATACTCGATCTCCTAAACCCCCCCTAAATCATAATTCTCCTTTTTGTACAGTCAAAAGTGAAGCAGCAAATAATCCTCAGGCACAGGACATGGGTAAAGGTGATAATATTATCTATCTGGTAGATGTTCCCACATTATCATTAGGCACAATTGAGAATCAGGATTCTATGATTAATAAAGTGACACACTGGCCACGTATCCGATGGAATTGCCTCTCTATTATCCGTTCAGACATCTTGGCAGCAGACAGAAGGAGTGTCCCAGGTACTAATCTGGATAAGATTACCATTTACCTAGCAAATAAATTTCTGGTTACCCAGTTTATGGATTATGATCTTCGGACCAGTTCACGTGGGGTGAAGAAGGGAGGGGGGGTTAGGCTTACAACAGATCCCTGTAGTCCCTGTATTGTAGCAAACTCTGATTCATCAAGTAGCATCCGCAGAGGTAATACGTCCAAGATACACCTTGATCGTCCCTCGCAGCTAATCCCTTCGTGACTGCCCATAGATATGGAGGTACCCAACATGATAAGTCACAAGGTACTTAACACAGAGGAGGACGGTAGGGGACTGATGTGGGACAAAGGCAGTTCTGGTACGGATCGGAGGGTTTTCGGTAGGCAGACCCACAACATAGAACATATAAATAGCCCACTACTTTTACTGTCCTGGAAGATAGCAGGCCTTGATAAGAAATTGGATGACCCCGATTGGGGTTCTTTTATAAAAAATATAGACATATGTATTTTTCAGGATACCTGGTGTCAGAGTCACCAGATCCTCGGGGTCTGTGCACGTTCCCAACACGTCCACCACTGAACAGCTCCAAGACTCTGATAGATAAATCACAGAGACTGAGAGAGTTCAAGAGGGGAAGAGGGGAAGAGGGGATTAGGAAGGGAACAGCTGGGAAGGAGACCTGTAGTAAGAAAAAGGGTAAAATACACAATATGAAAATTATATCTCCTGAAATCTATACTAGACTATGATTCTAAGCCTAGTCACTCTGAAAACATGAACAATCTAAGAGTGAAGTTTAAAATGACTAAGTTTCAAGATGGCCGGATACCTGTAGGGGAATCAAGATGAATTAAATGAAAACTTTCTTATTCAAGTACTTTCCTTTCAGGAGGATCAGAAAAACATTCTGACTAAATTTTAAACCAGTCCTATAAATCCTGTTTTGAGAATGTATACTAGGACCATACAATATTGCATCTAGAAACTCTGGCCTTCTGTGTACTCTTAAAATGTTTCAACACAAATTGCGCATATTGCAGATATATATATATATATATATATATATATATATATATATATATATATATATATATATATATTAAACACCATAAAAGGATTGTGCACCATGAATAACTCAATATTGATTCAGGAAACAAATCACATAACTTGTCAACTCGAATATTACATAATAAATATCTTAGAATAGTGGCATACAATAAACAACATGAAATAAACTCGAGGAGAGAATCGTGCATCTTGCCGATTCGAGTCTCACCATGTAAAATTTCAAGAAATGGTAGCACGCAATGAATATCAAAGTCAAATCATCATTAATCGAATCGCGCGTCTTGCCGATTCGTAAAACACGATGTAAATGTCAAGAAATAACAGCTCACAATAAATAGCAAGATCAAAGTACAATGAAACGAATCGCGCTTCTTTTGCCGATTCTTAAGCCACCATGTAAATGTCAAGAAATGGTAGCGTGCAATGAACAACAAAGTTAAATCCTCATGAAACGATTTGTGCGTCTTGCCAATTAGTAAAACATCATGTAAATGTCAAGAAATAGTAGCGCGCAATGGACAACAATGTTTAAACATCATAAAACAAATTGCGCGTCTTGCCGATTCTTAAGCCACCATGCCAATGTCAAGAAATGGTAGCACGCAATGAATAACAAAGTCAAACCTTTATGAAACAAATCGCTCGTCTTCCCTATTTGTAAACTACCATATAAATGTCAAGAAATGGTAGTGCGCAAGTAATCTGTTACTCTTTTAAGAAGTAAACCAAGAATATGAAAATTCTCAATAACGGTGTTGGGACAGTCCAACCACCGTCTTACCGCCTGGAACAATGATCACCAATGAAGGATGAAGGGCAGAAGACTGGAAGATCCAATTAGGCCGCCGGGACAGGAGCTCAGGAAGAAGCTGCTGCTCTGCACCAGGACCTCTGAATAGTGAGCACTGGGAGTTGGGCTGGCTCTCCTTTATAGAGTCTTGGCCCAGCCCAGAACCACGCCCAGGCATGTTGCAGGGAAAGTCTCTGGAAGGCCCTGGAAAGGGGCCACACCCTAACACACTCTGAAAACCTGCAGCAGTACATTGCAAAGGAACAGTATTTGTAAGCATATTAAAAATAAGTTTTCAGGATTGAACTCTGCAATGCAAAAGGTTAAACCACAACATATCAGCACAATGCATAAATTACGTTGTTTTGAGAGTGCTGGGTTGTTGCATTTTTGCCGCCAATAGAGCGCGTGCTGCTCTGGTGTTGACACCTGGGCAGAGAGAGATAAGGATATAGATGGATTTTCTTTGTTTTCTGTCCTTGCTACACCCCCGGAGAAGGGTAAGGGCCATGCAAAGGGCGGGCTTTTGTTATGTATAAACAAGGATGCACAATGTGATTTCCAGCCATTAGAAATAGATTCTGCTGATTTAATGGGCATTCAAACTAAATTTAAACAAGATTTAACGATAGTTATTATTAATGTATACAATTGATCAGTCTTGCGAAATACTGAATCCCAAACATTAGTTACATCAATTAGCTCTCTGGAGACTATACATCCTTCAACTTTATTGATTATAGCGGGAGATATGAACTGCACCTTTGAGCCTTCCCCTTTGCTTAGTGGTTTAACAGATGAGGAAGATGAGCACTGCGGGATTCCTCAGTTAAATAACACTTGGTCCGGCACACGTTCTTGTGTGGCCATACAGCTTGCTACCCTTTGCTTAAAATTTGGATTAGGGGCTTGCAATGGCAGGACATCATCTGATTTAAACCGTGCCCCAACATTTAAACGGGGCATGTCCATAAGCACAATTGATTATTTCCTGGTGGATGTCAGGCTATGGCCATATTTAAGGGACATGAAAGTAGAAGCCAGAAGTGAGAGTGATCACTTCCCCTTGTTACTCACATTGTCAGGGGAGACGTTTAGGAGAACGTGCAACGCTATATGCACTGAGGCCCCCCCACCACGTTGGACCAGTAATTTTACTAAGGTCACTTGGCCCAAAGTGATGACCAATCCCCATCTGATGAGAGGGATTTATCAAGCGTTCATAGATAATTTGGCAGTGTATGAGGACCAGGCTGTAGATAGCATCCCGATTCTTGATATTCATGTTAATTTGACCAAACAACTACAGAAGTTTTTTTATAAAAAAAAGAAGATCTGGGTCACATGGAAGGGATAAGGGACGCTGTGGTTGGTTTGATGAATCCTGTTCTAGGGCCAAGACGGGTTTAAAAGACGCACTCACTAGCGGTTCCCAGGGGGAGATCCAACAAGCAAGACGTAAATATAAAGAAATCACAATTCAAGCAAAAAAACAGTGGGAAGATTTTATGTGGCAGGAACTTTTAGAATCCACAAGAATAAACGATAACAAGTTCTTCTGGGAACTCCTGTCCAAAAGGCAATCAGGAGGTAGGACATCTGCTGCCAACCACATCCAACCGGAAAGTTGGGTGTTGCATTTCACTAGACTTTATGCCCTGTCAGTGGACTCTATGGAAGCTGCTGGGCCATATTCCCGCTTGACTGGGTCAGATTCCAGTTCAAGTCAGCCCCTACTTGGGGGGGTGACTGTGACACAAATAATTATATTTTCTTTTCTTTGGAAGAGACCCTAGAAGGTGTGAATTATTTAAAACCAGGTAAGGCACCTGGTCCGGAGAAGCTCCCAGGAGACCTCTATAGATCAGAACCAAACCTATGGTCATGGTTCATAAACACAATCCCAAACAGTATAGCTGCAGGGGGACCAATTCCAGAGACCTGGAAGGGGACAGAAATTATACCAATCTACAAAAAGGGCAATGCATATCTTCCAACCAGTTATAGTCCTATTAGCCTTATAGATAATTTGCAAAAGATCTTTGCAAAACAACTTCTGCAGAGGTTAACTAGTTGGGTCTTAGATCACCAGATTCTTTCCCCACTTCAGGCAGGCTTTCGACAAAAAACCAGCACAGTGGACCAGGTCTTTAGGCTGGCAGTATTCCATTGGAAATATTTAGTCCTTGCCAAACTGTGTTTGTATGTAGTATTTATTGATTTGAGATCTGCATTTGACTTGGTTCCTAGAGCCAAATTGTGGGAATTGTTGGGAAAATTGGGGGTCCCAGCTGAATTATTGCATTTGACAATGAGACTCTATGAAAATACTTATGCACAAGTGAGATGGGGCCACCAAGGCGAACTGACAGAGCAGATTCCAACTGAGAGGGGAGTCTGCCAAGGCTGTGTACTAGCTCCTTTACTTTTCACCTTATTCATAAATGAGGTAGTGAAGTACATGACCTTTTGTCAAAATGATGCTCCCTCCCTGGATGGACAAAAAATCCCCATTCTTCTCTTTGCAGATGATTCGTTGCTTATCTCAAAAACCCCAATGGGCCTCCAAACCTTGGTAGATAGGTTCAATCTTTTCTGCAGAGGACATGGACTGGAGGTCAATGTAAGCAAAACTAAACTGATGGTGTTTCATACTGGTTCTAGCAAAAACTGCTCTACTTGTATAAATGGAGTTCTGTTAAGTAAGGTCAATTCCATAGACTATTTGGGTGTTAGAGTATCCAGTAAATTATCCTGGGAGGATCAGATTCTGAAGAGTTCTGGGATCCTGCAACATAGAGCTGCCTCTGTACTTTGCTTTTATCAAAGTTCTGCTTCTAAAGCAGTACTTCCAGCAACTAAAATGTATATAGCTAAGGCACAGGGGGCAGCTCTATGTGGAGCAGAAATTTGGGGATCCAGTACTTGTAATAAAATAACAGTAGGAGAGAACACATTTGCCAGGGCCCTGTTAGGTGCCCGCGCAGCACACCCCTGATTCCCCTTTTTTTAGATCTAGGGTTAAAACGAGTAGCCGATCTAATTACCTTGAGACCGTTAATTTACTGGATAAGGTTGTGGACCATCCCAGAACTGATCTCTTATAAAGCATCATTAGTTGATTTACTAAAAAGACCGAATGCAGCAACAATTCCATGGATTAGACATGTATCTTATTGGTTTCGATTACTGGGTTTGGCTGATTACTGGGAGAACCCCCATAACTTAGAAAGACGCCACAAAAATGTTTTGAAGACAACTTATTGGTCCTATATTAGGGCCAATTACATAACTAGCAAACCTTATGGCCGGTTAACGGATTGCTTTCTTAATTTTAAGTGGTTTCCGCAGTATGAGCCATATCTAGATATCATACCAAACCTACTGGGTAAAAGCTTATATGCAAGATTTTGGTTTGGAGTTTTGCCTCTATTGTCCTTGACCAGTAAATGGGGGCAGTCTACTAACACGGATATGTGTCCTGCATGTGGTGGTGCGACTGAGTCTATTGAGCACTTTATGTTCTTCTGTCCTGTTTATTCTATTCCACGGAAAAAGTGGATTCGCAAAACTTGTCAAGAATTGGGTTTAACCAACTGTAATCAATCGTTAAGGATTTTAAAAACCCACAGATCCCATGATTTAATATTAGCAGTTAGCAAATACTTAGTTGAAGCTTGGCATATACAACGCCGTATTTTAACCAAAAATAATTAAATACCAAGTGCAATTAGATGCTGTTTCGCAAAATATATCAAGATCTGGATTCATTAACTGCAATTAACTATGAAGGACCTTAAAAAACCTACAGATCCCACGATATAGTTTTAGCAGATAGCAAATTCTTAGTCGCAGCTTGTTATATGCGACGCTGTATTTTAATTAAAAGTAATCAAATAACAAATGCAAATTAGATGCTGTTTTAGGATTTTATCTATTTTATGCTTTTTATTTTTTTATTATTTCATACATGATGTTGTATTGATTAAGAATTTTGTATTGTTGTGTATTGCTTTGAAGGCCAAATCGACCGAATAAAGCTTGTTCTGTGAAAAAAAAAAAAAACATCAATTAAGTGATGAGTAATTTAGTGGTGAGTTAGATGGTGGATCCCTCAAAATCACTAAGAGGTGTCCAGGAGTTGGAATGAGTCTCACTGGACAAATGTTTATGTAAATTAGATTCAAAGGAACAGCAGCATCAGTCAAGCAAAAGGACGATGATCGTGCAAAGGACAACTATTTTCTGACAACGGGTCATATGCATATTGTGAAATATTGAAAGTATGTTTAAAGAATTAATTATTGATAATGTTACATTAATGATTAAATATTGTTTTGTAATAGTAGAAACAATATGGTATTGATGTAATAAAGAGAGGAGTCTGAGTCTATCAATGTTTTCTGCAGACTCCCACGGGGATTATCCCTCAGCCCTACCCTTTTCAACCTATACATCACATTGCTCGCCAATATCATCCAATCACAAGGCATCACCATCATCTCCTAGGCCGATGACACCCAACTCATCTTCCCCCTGATGAACAAAACAACCACTGCCAGAACCAACTCTACCAACTGCATGACCATGGTAGCAGACTGCATGCAAACCAACTGGCTGCAGTTCAACTCCAACAAGACGGAAGCACTGGTCTATAGCAACAAGATCCTAACATGGGATCCCACCTGGTGGCCATCGGAGCTGAGACCAACAACCACACCCACGCCCACAGACCATGTAAGAAATTTAGAGATCACCCTAGATGTCAAGCACAACATGACGGCTCAAGTCAATGGAGTGTCCACCTACAGCTTTCACATCCTATGCAAGCTGCAAAAAATATGGAAGTGGTTGCCTCAGAACACCAGATGGACCCTCACACAAGCACTTATCACCAGCAGACTTGACTACGGAAATACTCTCTATGCCTGAATCTCCAAACAACTCCTTAACAGACTCCAGACCATCCAGCACACCACTGCACGACTCCTACTCGACCTCCCACGCTACACCCACATCCCATCGCACCTCAGGAAGCTTCATTGGCTCCCCATTCACAAGCCCATTAAAAACAAACTTCTCACATACACATCCAGAGCCCTATACAACACAGGACCAGAATATCTGAATAGCTGCATACACTTTCACCAACCCACCAGGCACCTATGCTCTACCTCACTCACACACATTCCATGCATCTGTGAAAGCAAAACTGGAGGTCGCTCATTCTCCCACATCGTACCCAAGACATTAAATGACCTCCCTCAACACATCAGAGCCTCCTCCTCACTTCTTGAGTTCTACAAGAAGCCGAAGACCTTGCGCTTCGTATAAGCACCTTGCCAGATTAAAATCCTAGAGACCTGCCAAAGCACCTGGATACCCTCTAAGGGTTGATTAGTGCATTATACAAATCATCATAACATGTCATACCATATCATAACATATATAACATCACATACCGTACCAAACGTGATTGCTATCACATGGTTAAGAATTCTAGGGTAACAGGTTCCAATACACCTTTTGCACCAAATTGATATGGACTTTCTCCAGATAAATACTGAATGAAAACCAGAAGGAGTGTACTCTTAATGTCCTATTTACCGAGTAGTTATAAAACACTATTTTTTACATTGTTGAACATTGTGAAATATTCTTGCACAGATCTCTTATTCAAGAGAGGCTAGTGGGATCTGGTTTATATTGTGTACATTTGTAATATTTTGCATTTAGTTGTGTGCAACTTAAGGTACCTTTTCATTTTGAAAGAAAAAGGACTTCCTGGACATTAATTTATAAAATGTTAATCTGTGTTATGTGGTGTTCCCAGGATCAGACTGGTCTATAGGGCAATCAGACAGTACCCGATGTGCTGGTGGGACAGATGATTGTGCGGGCTGTTTTTTTTAGCTGTTTGTGGGCCTGTTTTATTATCTGTAGGACCGGGTTTTACCTGTTGATTTCCCTGATATTACCACAAATATTGCCTGCAGCAAACATATGCACCTTGCAAAATATCTACATAGTATGTGTTTGAAAGTTCAAAACTGGCGAATTTGCAAATTTGGGCAACATTTTTAGCTATCTGTTTCACTAATGGGACCACTTTTATTTTAGTGTTTGAGCCCATTTTGTGCCCCAGTCTGACCCTGGGTGTTCTGGCTTTCTTACCCCTGAGAAAGTGGTGGACTGAATTGTCTTACTACTCTGAGGGATGAGTGCTAATGAACGCCATGTTCAGGTGGGTCAACTAATCATTTTTCCACAGGACACCAGAGGTAGAATACTCCATTTGTCAAATACTCAAATTATCATTATCATTAGTTCCTGATTGCTCTGGAACCCTTTTGCCCTTGAACCCCCTGTGAACAAATTCTCACATTCCCACATGAACTGCAATGAAGGTGTAGTATTATTATCCACAGCCCCAGAAGAAACTAGCTGTGCTTCAGTCCATCACCTCCGGAACCTCCATAATGAGCTTTAACGGCCGCAGAGCCAATAGCCGCTGGAAAATTTCAGTAGCCCATGATCCCACATCCCACATATGCCATCAATAGCACAGCTGATGGAATTATGCTAGACATATTGTGCATTCCCTATTAATAAAATATCTAAACATCATCATCAATGGCAGCTTATAGAATAGGCTGGCATTTGGTGTTGCAGTCACCCTGCTGTGGTATACTCCCTGACTCTCGCCAAGAGGTGATCACGTTATGTATTATTTTGACCAGTGCAAGGCTTCCCCCACAGTTGCTGACCCTATAACCCAATGAACAGTGACAGAAATAGATAGGGTCTATGCTGCACTTGTTTATCTAGTGCACAAACATCACACTCTACAGTTCATGCTCTTTGGCACATGTGCAGTATAGTTCTCTGCCTAATGCCCAACCAGTTGCTCCCATAAAACTCACTGTATTGCACATGAAAGACACTATGTTTCACGTGGTCTCTATGTGTTTATGTGCAAGAAAGCTGGAGTGGCTTTGGGGTTGGTGCTCTGGCACATGGGTCAGCCAGGTAGAGCAGCAGTCAGAAACTGTTGTGGAGTTGTTCATGTGATGACTGAGGTATAGTTCCAGACAAAAAGGTGAGTGTCTGCAAGCTCTAAGTGGCCCGGTGAGGGGGAACAGGAACTCTGTTCACTGGTACCAGGTAACATCAGAATCAATTCTAGGCAACCAGCACCATTAAGTATGCTTGAAAATTTGAAAAGGGAATATGTTGAATCACACTCACGTGCTACCTCTGGTTCCATTACAAGTTACTCCCTGGTGCAGATAGCCACATTTCTAAGGCCAAGGAGAGATTTTCCCTCCTTTTGTCCAATAACCAATTTTTGTGGATTAATAATCAGATCCTTAACAATGTCTATAGTCAACTACAGTGATTCACTGAACCTCTGGGAAACATACTTGGTATGATGATCTCTTTAAAATGGATGCAGAGCATACATTAGTTAGAGACCTTCAAAGAGCACAGATTTAATTCTTATCCATTGACATTGAGTGGGTAAGTGAGCGGAATGCTTGTAGATTGAAGTGGTTGCATCATGGAGTTAGGAGTAACAGATTCAATTGTTAAGTTCTGGACACTTCCTCTGAGTTAACAGAATAGACAAAACATCAACGGCTTAAAGAGGCTTAGTGGTAGTATATATCGATTGAGCTGAAGAAGCAGAGACTCCCATGGGAAGCAAGGGGGGGGGAGTTCTTCCTCGAAAGCAAGAACACCTTATACAGGGGCCCAACAAACAAATGACTGAATGAATATAAAGTTGAAGATTGCCAGACTGAAGCACACAAAAAAGTAATGGATAAAATGCTTAAAATATTCTCAGCCACTGATATTTACTCAGGGCCTCTTCCCACTCCATCACAATTTTTGTCTACCATGCCACCTCAGTTTGGACCCAGCCAAGTGCCAATCAGTTTTGACCCTGCTCCAATGGGATAGTCTAGCCCAAGCTGTCAGGTCACATCCTCCTTGAACTGAACCAAGAGCCAGCCAAGACTGGGTTTGCCCTTATTGTGTCTCATCAGTCAGGTATAACTTGGTTCCAATGGTACAGTGAGCACAAGACCCACATATAGACACAGCTATCCAATTAGGGCATCACAATGATGTACACAAAAAAGTGATTTATAGAGTGCTTAAATTACTCTCAGCCACTGGAAGTTACTCAGGCCACATCCCTATCAATAGTAGTTTGGACACCGTGTCATCCGAGATTCTTTAGAGGAAGTCATAATTGAATATTTTTTAATTTCTAATATTTTTGTTTGGACAACCTGTCTCTGATATGCTCTTCTATGTTGTGATTTGCTACCACAACTCTACAGTTTTGATAGTTTTCATTCTGAGCATTTTAATTGGGAGATTTTTTTGAAAAACATTTTTCATCTGATGGGAGATTATGAAAGGCACTTCGCTGTAATAAGGCTAGTTTATTAAGTTTCATTGTAAACCATCACATTATTTCATGAAAGCACATTTTGGGCTCAAAGTTGCGAGTTACAATATCATTCACATCCTCCAGTATTAGCTCTTCATCCACCACATACAAGCTCTAATGAGGGTTGAATTACCGGGTGCAGACATTAAATTAGACATTTATGAAACACGTGGCAAGGACAAACAGCATATACTAACATGCCCTGACTAGCTTGCGATTTATTCACTCTCTCATTTAGTTTTTTGTGGAGCTCTACAGATTCTGCGGTTGAGTTTTTGTATAACTTAACTTTACCAGGCTTCCCTAGTTTCCATTATGGACTCTGCTATGTGTTCATGGCTTGAACAGCTGACATTATCTGTCAAAGTAGAGATTCAAGATGACCTACCAGTGGTGCATGAATTCGGTTTTGTCATTAATACTGGTAACAAGGTACTGAATTCACCATATCTAGTCACTTTAATGACTGCCGAGTGGGCAGTGCAGCAGAAATATGCTAGCTCAATGAACGGTAACCCTCCTAGTTTTACTGTTGTTGTAAGGAGGTTTTATTAAAGATGTGATGTTGTTGACCCTCGCACACTTTTAGTGGTGTATTTGTAATCCAATGGAATTTTGTTGTGCCATTTACCATTAATACTACTGATATGGATTGCACATTTAAAGGCAGCAGTACTATTCTGAGCATTACTGCTAAATAAGAAAAGTAGAATGTGTGTAAAACATATCCATGATTAAGGCAACAACACTAACATTTTGTATCTAATAGGTTACTCAGACTTAACAAGTAAATCAACGATTGATGCATGCAACCTGTTGTGGGGGAGACTTAAGTTTGCTTTTTGTGCTCTACCATGAGTCCTTGTATTTACACACAGTACTATAACAGGCAGTTGGTGGCCCCAGATGCCCTTAGATGGTATGTTCATGTATTTAAGAGTGAATGTATACCAGCATCTTTATTCTCTTCTTCCTACCATCTCTTATCAATCAATCAATCAATCAATCACAATATTTATAAAGCGCGCTATGTACCCGTCAGGGTTTCGAGGCGCTGAGGGGAGGGGGGGGGGGTGCGCTGCTGTTTAGCGGTCGAAGAGCCAGGTCTTGAGGAGCCTTCTGAATGCGAGGAGGTCCTGGGTCTGGCGTAGAGGTGTGGGGAGAGAGTTCCAGGTCTTGGCGACGAGGAAGGAGAAGGATCTGCCGCCGGAGGTCTTGCGCTGGATTCGGGGTACGATGGCGAGGGCGAGGTTGGCGGATCGGAGTTGACATGTTGGAGTGTAGAAGTTAAGTCTGGTGTTGAGGTAGGAGGGTCCGGTGTTGTGAAGCGCCTTGTGAGCGTGGGTGAGGAGTTTGAAGGTGATCCTCTTGTCTACCGGGAGCCAGTGGAGTTCCCTCAGGTGAGGGGAGATGTGACATCGGCGGGGTATGTCGAGGATCAGTCGGGCGGAGGCATTTTGGATACGTTGGAGTCGTTTGATGTCTTTGGTTGGGATGCCTGTGTAGAGTGCGTTGCCGTAGTCAAGTCTGCTGCTGACGAGGGCCTGGGTCACCATCTTTCTGGTTTCTGTTGGAATCCATTTGAAGATTCTGCGGAGCATTCGAAGGGTGTTGAAACAGGAGGAGGAGACGGCGCTGACCTGTTTGGACATGGTGAGGGCGGAGTCCAGGATGAAGCCGAGGTTTCTTGCGTGGTTGGCAGGGGTGGGCGGGGGTCTGAGGTCAGAGGGCCACCATGAGTCGTTCCAGGCCGAGGGAGTGCGCCCGAGGATGAGGACTTCTGTCTTGTCGGAGTTGAGTTTCAGGCGACTGTTGTTCATCCAATCGGCGATGGCTTTTAGTCCCTCGTGGAGGTTTGTTTTGGCGGTGAGCGGGTCTTTGGTCAGGGAGAGGACGAGCTGGGTGTCGTCGGCGTAGGAGATGATGCTGAGATGATGTTGGCGGGCCAGTTTAGCGAGGGGGGCCATGTAGACGTTGAACAACGTAGGGCTGAGGGAGGATCCTTGGGGGATGCCGCAGATGAGGTTGGTGGCTTTGGAGCGGAAAGGGGAGAGACGGACTCTCTGAGTTCTGTCGGAGAGGAAGGATGAGATCCAGTGGAGGGCTTTATCTTGGATGCCGGCTTCCTGGAGGCGCGACAGTAGGGTGCGGTGGCAGACTGTGTCAAAGGCGGCTGATAGGTCGAGGAGGATGAGGGCTGAGGTTTCGCCGTTGTCCATTTGATGTCTGATGTCATCTGTGGCGGCGAGGAGAGCAGTCTCAGTGCTGTGGTTTCGTCTGAATCCGGATTGTGAGGGGTCCAGGATGGAATTGTCTTCGAGGAAGTGGGTGAGCTGAGTGTTGACGATCTTCTCGATGACTTTAGCTGGAAAAGGGAGGAGAGAGATCGGACGGAAGTTTTTGAGATCGTTGGGGTCGGCCTTGGGTTTCTTGAGGAGGGGTTGGATTTCTGCGTGTTTCCAGCTGTCCGGGAAAGTGGCGGAAGTGAAGGAGAGGTTGATGATCTTGCGGAGTTCGGGGGCGATGGTGGCGTTGGCTGAGTTGAATACGTGATGAGGGCAAGGGTCCGTAGGGGAGCCTGAGTGGATGGTGTTCATGGTTGTTATGGTTTCTGCATCGTCCACGTGGGTCCAGGCGGTGAGGCGGCAGTCGTGGGAGGAGACGTCGGGGGTGGGGTCTGGCGGTGGACCGGTGTTGAAGCTGTCGTGGATGGTGGCGATTTTCTGGTCCAAGAAGGTGGAGAGGTCGTCGCAGAGTTTCTGGGAGGGCGGGATGTCGTTGGAGTTGGCTTTTGGATTGGAGAGTTCCTTCACGATGCCGAAGAGTTCTTTGCAGTCGTGGGCGTTGTTGTTGATGCGTTCGGTGAAGTGGGCGCGTTTGGCGAGGCGGATCCGTTGGTGGTGTTCACGGTTGGCGTTTTTGAGGGTAGCGAAGTTGTCGGGTGTGCGTTCTTGGATCCATTTCTTTTTGAGCTTCTGGCAGATGCTTTTGGAGGTGGTTAGATCGTCTGTGAACCAGGCTGTTTTTTTCTTTCCTTGGATTGTGGTGGGTTTCTTGAGTGGGGCAAGGGTGTTGGCGCAGTCGAGGATCCATTGATGGAGATTGATGGCGGCTGTGCTCGGGTCGGTTGCGTCGGGTGGAGGGTTGTTGATGAGGGTGCTGGTCAGTTGGTCTTGGGTGATTTTGCCCCAGCGGCGGTGAGGAGGTAGCTGGATGCGGTGTTGCTCTGTGATTTTCTTGTAGGTGAAATGGACGCAGTGATGGTCGGTCCAGTGGAGTTCGGAGGTGTGGCTGAAAGAGATGTGGTTGCTTGAGGTGAAGAGGGGGTCGAGGGTGTGTCCGGCAATGTGGGTGGGAGTGTTGATTAGCTGGCGGAGTCCGAGGTTGAGGAGGTTGGAGGTCAGTGATGCGGTGTTGGCGTCGTTGGCGTTTTCCAGATGGTAGTTTAGATCTCCCAGGAGGATGTAATCAGTGGAGGCGAGGGCGTGGGTGGTTGCGAGGTCGGCGATGGTGTCGCTGAAGGGGGCTCTTGGTCCTGGAGGGCGGTTTATGAGGGTTCCTCTGAGGGTCGTGTTGGGGTCCGTGTGGATCTGGAAGTGGAGGTGTTCGGCTGTCTTGAGGGTGTCGTCCGAGTGGGTGTGGATTTTGAGGGTAGCTTTGTGAGAGATGGCTATTACGCCGCTGATTCCGTTGGTTCGATCTCTTCTGGTGATTTTGTAGCCGTCCGGTATGGCGATGGCGATGTCCGGAGCCGAGGAGTCGTTCCACCAGGTTTCGGTCAGAAAAGCCACGTCAGGTGCAGTGGTGTCGAGCAAATCCCAGAGCTCGATGGCGTGTTTTCGTGCGGAGCAGGTGTTGATGAGGATGCAGTTCAGGTGGTTGGGGTTGAATATTTTAGTAGTTGGATTAGTCGTTCTGATGCAGGAGAAGTTGCAGGTGCGGCAGGAAAAAGGTCCTTTAGTGTGCTTCGGGGACGCCCGGAAGCATTCAGAGGAGGGGCCGGGGTTGAAAGCGCGGAGTTCGTTGGTCGAGTAGCGGATGCGGGGGGTGCGGGGGCCAGGCAGGGTGGCGCTGGGTGCGGTCCAGGCGCGGACGGGCGCAAACGGGCTTGCCTCTGGCGCGCCTCCGGCACGCCAGCCATTAAGAAGGGAGGGGGGAGGGAGGAGCAGCTGGGAGGCGGGAGGCGGGAGGGAGCGGCAAATGGGGGCGCGAGGGGGGCGGGGCCGCAGGGAGGCAGCGGCAGGGAACGGGGAGCGCACAAGGGGCAACAAAAGCACAGGAAACGGGGCAAAAATCAAGGCAGTCACAATACGAAAAAATACACAATATGAAATACAATACTGGCACAATACACGAAGCGCCGGCGGCGAGGCGCAGAAAAAACGAAAAACAACTTACAGGACGGCGGAAGCGGCACACGGGTCAAGTGGGCCCACTAGCCACCAGGGATGAGGCGCAGGAGGATGCCTGCGGGTGGAGGAGGGCCTCGAACACGCAAACGGCAGCGTGGTCGTGGGACAGAGGCAGGAGGCAGCAGGTTGGTGCTGTGGTAGTGGGGGGCGAGCTCAGGACCTGAAACAGGTCAGAGTTCGCTCACTCGCGAAGCGCAGCGCCAGCCATTAAGAAGGGAGGGGGGAGGGAGGAGCAGCTGGGAGGCGGGAGGCGGGAGGGAGCGGCAAATGGGGGCGCGAGGGGGGCGGGGCCGCAGGGAGGCAGCGGCAGGGAACAGGGAGCGCACAAGGGGCAAAAAAGCACAGGAAACGGGGCAAAAATCAAGGCAGTCACAATACGAAAAAATACACAATAAGAAATACAATACTGGCACAATACACGAAGCGCCGGCGGCGAGGCGCAGAAAAAACGAAAAACAACTTACAGGACGGCGGAACCTGCACACGGGTCAAGTGGGCCCACTAGCCACCAGGGATGAGGCGCAGGAGGATGCCTGCGGGTGGAGGAGGGCCTCGAACACGCAAACGGCAGCGTGGTCGTGGGACAGAGGCAGGAGGCAGCAGGTTGGTGCTGCGGTCGTGGGGGGCGAGCTCAGGACCTGAAACAGGTCAGAGTTCGCTCACTCGCGACGTGCAGCGCCAGCCATTAAGAAGGGAGGGGGGAGGGAGGAGCAGCAGGGAGGCGGGAGGCGGGAGGGAGCGGCAAATGGGGGCGCGAGGGGGGCGGGACGCAGGGAGGCAGCGGCAGGGAACGGGGAGCGCACAAGGGGCAAAAAAAGCACAGGAAACGGGGCAAAAATCAAGGCAGTCACAATACGAAAAAATACACAATAAGAAATACAATACTGGCACATTACACGAAGCGCCAGCGGCGAGGTGCAGAAAAAACGAAAAACAACTTACAGGACGGCGGAAGCGGCACACGGGTCAAGTGGGCCCACTAGCCACCAGGGATGAGGCGCAGGAGGATGCCTGCGGGTGGAGGAGGGCCTCGAACACGCAAACGGCAGCGTGGTCGTGGGACAGAGGCAGGAGGCAGCAGGTTGGTGCTGCGGTCGTGGGGGGCGAGCTCAGAACCTGAAACAGGTCAGAGTTTGCTCACTCGCGACGCGCAGCGCCAGCCACTAAGAAGGGAGGGGGGAGGGAGGAGCAGCAGGGAGGCGGGAGGGAGCGGCAAATGGGGGTGCGAGGGGGCGGGCCGCAGGGAGGCAGCGGCAGGGAACGGGGAGCGCACAAGGGGCAAAAAAAGCACAGGAAACGGGGCAAAAATCAAGGCAGTCACAATACGAAAAAATACACAATAAGAAATACAATACTGGCACAATACACGAAGCGCCGGCGGCGAGGCGCAGAAAAAACGAAAAACAACTTACAGGACGGCGGAAGCGGCACACGGGTCAAGTGGGCCCACTAGCCACCAGGGATGAGGCGCAGGAGGATGCCTGCGGGTGGAGGAGGGCCTCGAACACGCAAACGGCAGCGTGGTCGTGGGACAGAGGCAGGAGGCAGCAGGTTGGTGCTGCGGTCATGGGGGGCGAGCTCAGGACCTGAAACAGGTCAGAGTTCGCTCACTCGCGAAGCGCAGCGCCAGCCATTAAGAAGGGAGGGGGGAGGGGGGAGGGAGGAGCAGCTGGGAGGCGGGAGGCGGGAGGGAGCGGCAAATGGGGGCGCGAGGGGGGCGGGGCCGCAGGGAGGCAGCGGCAGGGAACAGGGAGTGCACAAGGGGCAAAAAAGCACAGGAAACGGGGCAAAAATCAAGGCAGTCACAATACGAAAAAATACACAATAAGAAATACAATACTGGCACAATACACGAAGCGCCGGCGGCGAGGCGCAGAAAAAACGAAAAACAACTTACAGGACGGCGGAACCTGCACACGGGTCAAGTGGGCCCACTAGCCACCAGGGATGAGGCGCAGGAGGATGCCTGCGGGTGGAGGAGGGCCTCGAACACGCAAACGGCAGCGTGGTCGTGGGACAGAGGCAGGAGGCAGCAGGTTGGTGCTGCGGTCGTGGGGGGCGAGCTCAGGACCTGAAACAGGTCAGAGTTCGCTCACTCGCGACGTGCAGCGCCAGGCATTAAGAAGGGAGGGGGGAGGGAGGAGCAGCAGGGAGGCGGGAGGCGGGAGGGAGCGGCAAATGGGGGCGCGAGGGGGGCGGGCCGCAGGGAGGCAGCGGCAGGGAACGGGGAGCGCACAAGGGGCAAAAAAAGCACAGGAAACGGGGCAAAAATCAAGGCAGTCACAATACGAAAAAATACACAATAAGAAATACAATACTGGCACATTACACGAAGCGCCAGCGGCGAGGTGCAGAAAAAACAAAAAACAACTTACAGGACGGCGGAAGCGGCACACGGGTCAAGTGGGCCCACTAGCCACCAGGGATGAGGCGCAGGAGGATGCCTGCGGGTGGAGGAGGGCCTCGAACACGCAAACGGCAGCGTGGTCGTGGGACAGAGGCAGGAGGCAGCAGGTTGGTGCTGCGGTCGTGGGGGGCGAGCTCAGAACCTGAAACAGGTCAGAGTTTGCTCACTCGCGACGCGCAGCGCCAGCCACTAAGAAGGGAGGGGGGAGGGAGGAGCAGCAGGGAGGCGGGAGGGAGCGGCAAATGGGGGTGCGAGGGGGCGGGGCCGCAGGGAGGCAGCGGCAGGGAACGGGGAGCGCACAAGGGGCAAAAAAAGCACAGGAAACGGGGCAAAAATCAAGGCAGTCACAATACGAAAAAATACACAATAAGAAATACAATACTGGCACAATACACGAAGCGCCGGCGGCGAGGCGCAGAAAAAACGAAAAACAACTTACAGGACGGCGGAAGCGGCACACGGGTCAAGTGGGCCCACTAGCCACCAGGGATGAGGCGCAGGAGGATGCCTGCGGGTGGAGGAGGGCCTCGAACACGCAAACGGCAGCGTGGTCGTGGGACAGAGGCAGGAGGCAGCAGGTTGGTGCTGCGGTCATGGGGGGCGAGCTCAGGACCTGAAACAGGTCAGAGTTCGCTCACCAGGTATATATGCCATCTTAACTTAAATAGCACTAGTACATCTAGATGGTAATATTCCTACCTGAGAAGCTCACTGTCTCCTGTGAAGTACCTTGGAATGCCATACTAGCCCCCATCTTTTCATCCTTTACGTGGAACCACGTAACTCTATTTTCACCAACAACAATGCCAAGATCCATCAGTATGCAGATGACACACAACTCTACTTGAAAATCATTTCAGCAGAAGACATACAGTGACTCAAAATCTGGCTGATTCCAGAATTGGATGGTAATTTTCTTGGCTAAAGCTCAACTTGACAAAGGCACAGTTCCCCTATTTACCAGCTGTACCAAGAAGGGCTAGTCCTTCAGCTTACTGCCATAGCAAAATCACTCACATTCATCCTCAACACAGGCCTTTTGAAAATCACATTACCCAGCAAACCAAAATACCTGCAGCAACATGGCGCCAAATATTACAGCTGAAGAAAGAAATGCCTTTTTTATAACAGCAGGCAAGGTGCATAAAGTTTGGAGGTCAGTGTCCATGATTGTTCCTCATGGTCAAACCTCTTCCACATCATTAGTGATTGAAATTACCTTTTAATAAGTTGTGCATCTAAGGGTTTATGCACTTCATCTGACTCAGCATTCACCTGAAAAGATGCAGAACTTAGATAAAGATGTGTCATTGCAGAGCATCATTTTAACAATTACACATAAAAAACATGCTACATTTTCATGGACAATGGAAACTTTAACCATGCAATCCTAGAATCCATAAGTTGTTCAATGGCAAATGGGTCGATAAACGTGGGGTGCAACACAAAAACCTTCTTCTAATGTAAAGTCTTTGTAAATAAGAATATTTTTCCACCTGCTATACACTGAGATGACAGGATACTTTTTTGTCAGCATATAACTTGTAGCTAGTCTTGGTATTTTCTAATATGTCTTGTGCTGACTTCCCTGAAGTTCAATTAGATGTATTTGTACTGAGGGAACACATAAGGAAAAGGGTAAGCCAAAAGGCAACATTCTAGGATGATGTCCAAACATACAAACGGATGGTGACATCGCTTTGGCAGATTGTTCAGTATTGTTATAAGTAAATTCTGCTAACCACAGCATCATACTTCAGTCTTCTTCTAGTATCAAGGCTTCCTAGCTCTGAACTATTCAATACAATGATTCAATCATTCTGCTTTTTTATTTGTCTGATGATGATAACTAGTAGACAGACTGACAGACATCCACGGTCACTTCTTTACTTAATGCAGACCAAAATTAGAGGTAAATTGAGAATCCCTATCATTTTTCAAAACATGGTATTCCCAGTATTGAATAATATGCAAACGTTTGTGCTAGCTCTTCATGAGGGCAAACCAGTTAAGGCAATTAAATGTCCCATCTCTGTCAAATGATCAACAGCCACTAAAATGATAGTACAATTATGATTTTTGGGTAACTCCATATAAAGTCTGTGGCTACCTTGTACCATCAAAAATATCTTCAAACTGCTGCTAACCTTTTAGCTGCAGTTTTAGAATTATGAAGCTAACCCTTAGCTTATTGTCTTGGCTCAGATGAAGGTCAATTCAGACCTCTCCTTGACACAGTTACTCATCCTTCTCCCATCTTACTTCCACTTCTCCTAGCCAGGCTTCTGGATAAATGGACTGTAACTCTGTCCTTATTTTGGTAGAAATGTTCCAGGACTGATCCAAGCTATAAAATTGCTATGTTGATTTTCAGTTGGCAAAATCAGTGGATAAACATATGTTTCCTTTTTGAAGTTTTGGGCTGATTGTTCTGGGATAAGACATTTGCTTTACCATTATTCAGAGAAGGCTTAGATTAACCCAGAATCATAATCAGTCAGTGGTCTAGTGGATTTCAGAAACTGTAGGTTCCAGTCTTCAGTATGAACCTCCACTGCGTGTTTGGCATCTAATAAATAATGTCCCTATTTTTCAAAAGAGCTCTTAATCGATAACAGTTCTTTGACTGTGGAAGTATGATGTAATTCTTCTGGGAAAAATATTTGGAAAAAGAAGGTCTGTAGATGCAGATGTGCAGTTGTCAGATTCCTGTGGGACAAACCTCTCCCAAAGCATAATAGGAGGCATCTCCGTAAACTAAACAAGCATTTGCAATGCAATGGGTCTTGCGTTTGCTCAAGTTAGAGATATTAGCATTGTAAACTCCTAACCTGACTTTTGTTGCCACATAAATTGAAAATTTTAAGTAAAACAGTTTCACACAACTAACTGAGATTTTCTTGCCATATGAACTGAAAAGTAAAAGTTTCACAGAGCCAACGGCCGCCATCAGCGCAAAGCAGACACACAAAGGGAAATAAAGTTCGATGGCTGTTAAACCTTTTGGCAAAAGTGCAATTATCCATGTAACTGGCAAAAGTGCAATTATCTATGTAACGGGATCGATGTCATGCAAAGCGCTAGATTACTGCCCAGCGAGATTGCTCTGAGAAATAAAGAGAAAAAGTAGTGCAGAAACCAGATGGAAAACATCGAGCCTCGTATGTTTTCAGTAGTTGGTTGGTGCACTCGAGGAGGGCTAAACACCGGGAAAGGCATGACATATGCATGCCTTTCACTAATGAAAGCAAGCGGATTTTAAAAGGCAAGCCCACAAAATATTAAAACTGACTGACGAGACATGGGCGTGGTTAGAAGCCCAAAGAGAGATTACAGCAGGGGACGTTGAGCTTTGTGCTCGCCCCTAAAAAAGAAGCTCAACATTCAGGTGTAGTAGGCTAGTGATTCAAGAAAAGATGTTTGTTGAAAAGCAAACAGCTTGGTCAACCTCTCTTGGCCAGTAGTACTACTAAATAAATATACTCCAAAATTCAGTTTGTGAATAGGCTCAATAATTTCTGTGAGTAGGTGATACACTTGCTTTTTTCTTGTCAAATGCATCATGAAAACGTTCATAAAAGGGAAGTCAAAGTACTCACACAACCAATTATAAGCTGTGTAATTTTCCCTGCTAATGGTTTTGAAGGATGACGAGCTTCTGTACGACTGATCATACAATAGTCAAATTAAATTGAAATGTTTTTACTGTCCAATCAATCCTATGCTCATACAGTGTCAAACACTGCATAATCACAATCACTTTAAACGAAGTTGCTCAATCAACACAAAACAAAGATTGTTATGATTACTTCTAATATATACTGAAGAAATCACATGAATGCAAAAAACATACATAAAGACACAGTATGGCCATCTAGTTTCTTAACTTATTCAGGAACTATTTTCTTAATCACAGATATATGCAAGCATTAAGCACAGTCAACGTCCATAAAATTCCCTGAGGTCTCTTAATCTAAAACTCCTGAACAATAAATTCCTATCCATCCGGCAAGGTCATATTTACAGGAACTATCATATGAGCAACTGTATTCCGGCCCATTTTTAAACTTAGGTCCAGATTTACTAAATATTCATTCTGCACAGTGCAGAAGCAAACAATGCTGTGCTGTGCTGGGTGAGAAAGAAAGAAGAGGACAGCACTATATTTTCAGTATTATGGCTCACTCCTTCCCTTTCCCTAATGCCGGTGCTGATTTTAACTGCTGCATGCCACACACACACCTTTGAGCCATAGTGCAGTGGTGTGTGTGTGAGTCCAGCACACAAGTTTTAAACATGAAGGGAATTCTTTCAGTTCAAAAGACTATGCGTAGACACACTAAAACTTTTCCTACATTCTATGTGTGCTCAATCGACCAATCAATCAATCAATTTTTGTAAAGCGTGACTACTCACCCGTGAGGGTCTCATGGCGCTTGGGGGGAGGGGAGGAGGGCCTCATCCGAAGATCCACATCTTGAGGTTCTTCCTGAAGATGGTGAGTGATGGGCTTTGTCTGAGGTAGAGAGGGAGGTTGTTCCAGCTCTTTGCTGTGATATAGGTGAAGGATCGTCCTCTGGTGGTGGTTTTATGAATTCAAGGGATGGTGGCCAGAGCCAGCTGCATGGAGCGGAGGGATCTGGCAGGGGTGAGGAAGGAGACATGGTGGTTCAGGTAGGCTGGTCCTGCGCTGTGTATGGCCCTGTATGTGTGTATGAGTAGCTTGAAGGTGATTCGCTTCTCGACGGGGAGCCAGTGCATGGTCCTCAGGTGTTGGGAGATATGTTCTCAGAGTGGGAGGTCCAGGATGAGTCTGGTGGTGGGGTTCTGAATGGGTTGCAGTTTTTTTATGTTTCTAGTCGAGGTGCCAGTGTGAGGGCGTTGCCGTAGTTGAGCTTGCTTGTGAAAAAGGTGTAGGTGACTGTCCTGCTGCAGTCTGCTGGGATCCATCTGAAGATCTTTCAAAGTTTGCAGAGTGCATGCCAGCAGGAGGAGGTGACTGAGTTTACCCGGCGGGTCATAGATAGGGAGGAGTCGAGGATGATGCCTAGGTTGCGGGCGTGCTCAGTCGGTGCAGGAGGGGTGCTGAGGGATGTGGGCCACCAGGAGTTGTCCCAAGCTGAGGTGGCATTATTTAAGATGATGAGCTCAGTCTTGTCAGAGTTGAGCTTGAAGCAGCTTTCCCTCATCCAGGTGGCAACGGCTTCCATTCCTCAGTGGAAGTTCCTTCTTCCCGTGTCCGGGTCTTTGGTGAGGGAAATGATGAGTTGTGTGTCATCAGCTTATGACACAATGTTCATACCGTGGCTTCTGATGAGGGCTGTGAGATGAGCCATGTGTACATTGAACAGTGTGGAACTCAGTGAGAATCCTTGGGGGACTCCGCAGTTGACTCCTGTGGGTCTGGATGTGTCGGGCTGGAGTCTAACCCTCTGAGTCCTCCCGGAGAGGAAGGAGTGGATCCATTCCAGGGCTCTTCTGTGGATTCCTATGTCATGGAGTCTAGTGCATAGAGTGCTGTGGGAGACTGTGTCGAAGGCTGTGGGAGACCATGTTGAAGTGCAGCACGCATGCAAAGTCAGGAAAAAGGAGAACAAAAAACGTTTCTCCTTTTAATGCCTGTTTTCAAAACCCTGCCTACTATTGTTTGTAGATAGGGTTTTTGCATCAAAAGGCATAGCTGGGTGCCTGGGAACGCCCATGTTCCACCCATGTAATGCCCCCTTGACACTAAGTAACAGCTTTGTGCCGCTTTGCATTATTATAGGGTACACAGTATCAAACTGCATAGGTTCAGGAACTTCTGACTCATAGGTTTGAGTGTACTACAAACAGTCTAAATTGTGTTTTTCTCAGAGACATGCTCTAGAAGTCTGGCCTGGTTTGTAGTGGGTACCTTGGGTACTTACACCTTACACCAGGTCCAGTTATCCCTTATTAGTGAAATGTAGTAATGTTCTACTAAGCAGCTTAGGGTTGTAGAGGTAGCTATAGCAGAGCAGCTTAGGCTGAACTAGGAGACTAGGAGACATGCAAAGCTACTGCTTATAGTTACACAGTACTTATACACAAGTAAAGACAATACTCATTGTTACCAAAAATAAAGGTAATTTATCTGGGCGACACAAGGCCAAAAATGTCTTAGAGGCAATACTCCTTCTGGAGGTAAGTAATTAGACATAGGATAATGCAAACAGTAGGAAATACTACAGAATGCAATGGGAGAAAATAGGTCTAGGGGCAACAAAAACCATATACTAAGAAAGTGGAATGCGAATCACAAATTCCCCCCTAGACAAGTGTAGTGTGTAGAGAATCACTGGAAGAGTAAGAATACAGCAACAGTAAGTAAAATACCCCAAACCAGAGCCCAGGAAAGCAGGAGTAAAGTACTGCAAGTTTCCTTAGGACACACTACAAGTTGTGATTAGAGTTATTGCTAGAACCAAGCAAGACTGCAAACAACAAATGTTGGATTCCTGGACCTGAAGACCTGCAAAGGAAGGAGACCAAGTCCAGAAGTCAAAACCTGGAAGTGGGTGCAAAAGAAGAGTCCCCGGTTGGACAAAGACTGCAGAAATGCACCCAAGAAAAATGTCAGCGGGTTTCTGCATGATGCACTGGATGTCCCACGAAGAGAAGTTGGATGCAGGCAAGTTTTAACACTGGATTCCTCCAACAAGCCTTGGTTCTGGCAAAGTCAGCGAGTTGAGCGTCACTGGATAGAGTGCTGGGGACCTGGGCCAGGCTGCGCATGAAGGAATTTTGCAAATAGTGCACAGAGGCCTCAGGAGGTGAAGAAGATGTGGTGCATAGGGGTACTGTTGCTCTTGGGGAAGGCAAGGTCTTACCTCCTCCAAATTGGGTCAGCAAGACCTCAGGACAGTCTGTGTCAAAGGGGTCCACCCTCTGTGTTCCAAGGAGCACGCTCGTCACCAGGAGAGGAGTCCAAGAGAACCGGTCGTCAACTTAGAAGGTGCCTGCTTGAGCAGAGGAGTGACTCTGTCACTCCATTGGAGATTTCTTCGGTCCTTCTGGTGCAGGGTGAAGGCAGGGAGTCCCCACAGCATGCACACCATGGAAACTGTTGCAGTTGCTGGCTGGAGCTGAAGTTGCAGAGGGGAAGTAGCCCTTCTGGATACTTTGTTGCTGTTACAGCGTTCCTGGAGCAATCTGCTATTTATCCAAGGTCAGAGGATGAAGTAGTAGTCGCAGATGATTCCTGCTGAAAACTTGCAGATAGAATCTCAAGAGAGAACCAACAGGAGAGACCTTAAATAGCCCTGAGAGGGGGATTGGCTACCTTATCAGGTATGGACCTATAAGGAGGGGTCTTTGACGTCACCTGCTGGCACTGGCAACTAAGAGGCCTCCAGAGTGTCCCCACATCTTGGAAAACAAGATGGCTGAAGTCTGGGACACACTGGAGGAGCTCTGGGCACCACCCCTAGGGTGGTGATGGACAGGGGAGTGGTCACTCCCCTTTCCTTTGTCCAGTTTCGCGCCAGAGGAGGGACTGGGGGTCCCTGAACTGGTGTAGACTGGCTTATGCTAGGAGGGCACCATTTGTGCCCTTCAAAGCATTTCCAGAGGCTGGGGGAGGCTACCCCTCCCCAGCCTGTAACACCTATTTCCAAAGGGAGAGGGTGTAACACCCTGTTCCCAAAGGAATTGCTTTGTTCTGCCTTCCTGGGACTGAGCTGCTCAGAACCCAGGAGGGCAGAACCCTGCCTGTGAGGTGGCAGCATCTGTAGCTGCATTGCAAACCTCAGAGAGCTGGTTTGGCAGTACTGGTGGTCCATGGTGGAGCCCCCAGGATGCATGGAATTGGCTACCCAATACCAGATTCGGAATGGGGCGAAAATGTCCATGATCTTAGACACCTTACATGGCAATAATCTGAGTTACAATTGTTAAGCTACATATAGGTATTGACCTTTATGTAGTGAACATATGTAATGTCATCCCTGCACTCACAAAGTCCCGGGAATTGGCCCTGAACTATGAGGGGGCACCTTTGCAAGGGGGCCCTCACACTTAGTAATTTTGCACCTAGCCTTCATTAAAAGAAGGTTAGACATATAGGTGACTTATAAGTTACTTAAGTGCAGTGAAAAGGGCTGTGAAATAATGTGTGCAGTATTTCACGCAGGCTGCAGTGGCAGACCTGTGAAAGGGTTTGTATGAGCTCTTTATGGGTGGCAAAAAAAATGCTGCAGCCCATAACGATCTCCTGGAACCCCAATTCCCTGGGTACCTAGGTACCATATACTAGGGACTTATAAGGGGGGTCCAGTGTGCCAATTGAAATTGGTAAGAGAAGCCACTAGCCTATAGTGACAAATTTAAAAGCAGAGAGAGCATAAGCACTGAGGTTCTGATTAGCAGAGCCACAGTGACACAGTTAAGCACTATACACACACACACACACACACACACACATCAGGGCATAAAATATGAGCACTGGGGTCCTGACCAGCAGGATCCCAGTGAGACAGGCAAAAACATACTGACATACAGGTAAAAATGGGGGTAACGTGCCAAGAAAGATGGTACTTTCCTACACATGCTCAGCTGGGTGATAATCTAATTGGAGCAATAGATCTATAAGCTCATCACACTTAGAAGCAGGATTGATACCCTGCACTAATGCGTCTTTTAATTCACTTCATAAACCCTGATAAAATAATGTGGTTCTTTTTTACAGGCTAACTTGTCAACTACTAAATGGTTAAGTTCATTGTAGAGCTTACGAAGGGGCTGATTATGATTTAAAGGTCTTAATGCTGTACCGCCACTGAAGCGGGCCCAGGAAGACCTCCGAGTCAGCAATTGATGTAACTGCTGGCCCAGCGGCGGTGTCACTAACGGCAGTGACAGTTTTTATATGTGTTGATGCATGTGTCATATGTATGTGCATGCATGACACATATAAAACATACCTAGTACTAGTACTGTCCCACTGCTGTAGTCCAGACCATATTTGTCCAACCCAGCCAATGGCTGATAAAAAGCTAATTGGATGTACGTTGATTACTACACCAACAGGTTGGTGTCCTTGGGATCGGGTTTGTTGCTGGGAAGGGCGGTCCTGGAGGAAATGATCCATGTGGTTGACTGCAGAGATGATAAGAAATGGGTGAGTATGCACCCGCAATGCTTCCTTTATGCTGCCTTGAAGCAGGCAGTCCCACTGCCACAGCCGGCTCATTGGAAAGGCAACTCGCAAATCCAACAGTGGTCCCTTTGTCTGTACTGTCCTCTGACAGCTGCTCTCCCCCTGTCGCCGTCGCGACGGTTTCCAACTGGCTGGTGGCATCAGCGGTTTGTTTGCAGTGTTCCTCTCTGCACACTGACATTGTTTTAACTCGGCTGTCGGACCACCTAGTCGGCGGGAGGTGAATCCAAAGACCATCAAACTCATAATCATCCCCTAGGTCTTAATGAATCAATTATAAAATCAACAACTTACTATAGTGGAACAGAGTATTTATGTCCCTATAACATAACTTTCTTATTTGATGTGAGAAGGAAGAAAAAGTATAGAGCAATGGAACACTCTAATTTGCAGAATTCCCACCTAAGTAAGACAAAACAAAGGCTACTTTAGTTTGGTCAAGTGGGAACATCATAGGTGTACATAGAAAATGCAAATTACACTAATTAGAGAACAATGTTCTTGGGATCTCCAGCATATATCTTAGGAGATGCTTAAGGTATGATAATTTTTATTTGTACATATGAGAAAGGCCTGAGCAACATTTTAATAATACCATCATAATTAGCATAACTGCAGGAATTTCATGTTATGCTAGTTATGAGAATTTCCAGAAATTATGCTATTTCAACACTTTGCGTAGCTATGCAGCATTCCTGGTAACTATGTACCATGAACTGCACAATATTCTGTAATTTACGGTAAAAAAGTACTGTAATTCACAGTAAAAAAATTCTGAGAAGGCACAGTAACACCAGAAAATGAGTGGCAGTTGTTCGCAGTGCACCTTTTAAAATGCATCTGCGCTCCAAAAATTGATGCCAGGCTGCATTTTGCTCCAAAATATAGCACAAAGTACTGGATTTGCATTTTGCATGATTGCCTGTAATTTCACATAATTTTACTGTAATTTTGCATAAAGACCTGAAAGTAAATTACACAAGTTTTGCATACTCCTAAAATGAAGGCACAGAGAATTCTGACTTTTGTATTGGAGGGAGGCTTTGGTCCTGGAGCTGGAGCTAAAGATTACAAGGCCCATAATCACAGTGGACCCCCTAAGGTGGGGGCAGGCTGAAAGGTGCTGGTTGGGCACCTATAGACTTACTAGGGAGCCAGCGGCATGTCAATCAATCAATCAAGGGTCTCAAAGCGCTACAGTGGGTGGGGGAGCTGCTACTGCTAGAACAGCCAGGTGTTGAGGTGTCTCCTGAAGGTCAGCAGGTCCCTGGTCTGCCGTAAGTGGATGGGGAGGGTGTTCCAGGTCTTGGTGGCGAGGTAGGAGAATGATCTGCTACCGGTTGTTGTCCTATGGATGTGTGGGATGGTGGCGAGGGCGTGGTCGGCGGAGCAGAGCTGTCAGTTCGGGGTGTAGAAGGTGAGACGTTCATTGAGGTATGCTCGTCTGGCTTTGTGGAGTGCTTTGTGGGCATGGGTGAGGAGCTTGAAGGAGATCCTCTTGTTGACGGAGAGCCAGTGTAGCTCTCTCAGGTGGGCTGTGATGTGGCTGCGGTGGGGGATGTCGAGGATGAGGCATGCGGAGGCGTTCTGTATGCGTTGCAGTCTTTTCTGGAGATTGGCCATAGTTTCCGCGTAGAAAGTGTTGTCGTAGTCCATCCTGCTGCTGACGAGAGACTGGGTGACCGTCCTTCTGGTTTCGGTGGGGATCCACCTGTAGATCTTGCAGGGCATGCGGAGGGTGTTGAAGCAGGAGGATGAGACGACGTTGACTTGTTGGGTCATGGAGAGCGATGAGTCTAGGATGAAACCCAGGTTGCGTGCGTGGTTGGTGGGCGTCGGTGCGGCTCCCAGTGTGGTCGGCCACTAGGAGTCATCCCAGGTGGAGGCGGTGGGTCCGAGGATGAGGACCTCTGTCTTGTCCGAGTTCAGTTTTAGGCAACTGTTCTCCATCCAGTTGGCAAACGGCCTTCACTCCTTCGTGGAGGTTGGTTTGGTGGTGGCGGGGTCCTTGGTGAGAGAGAGGATTAGCTGGGTGTCGTCAGCGTATGAGACGATGTTGAGGTTGTGAGATCAGACGATGTTGGCGAGAGGTGCTATGTAGATGTTGAAGTGGGTCGGGCTGAGGGAAGATCCTTGGGGTACGCCGCAGATGGTCTTGGTGGCTTCATATCGGAAAGGAGGGAGGCGGACTCTCTGGGTTCTGCCGGTGAGGAAGGAGGTGATCCAGTCCAGGGCTTTGTCATGGATCCCTGCGTCGTGGAGGCGTGTGCGCACGGTGTGGTGGCAGACGGTGTCAAAGACTGCCGAGAGGTCCATGAGGATGAGGGCTGCGGTTTCGCCTTTTTCCAGCAGGGTCCTGATGTCGTCGGTGGCAGCGATGAGGGCGGTCTTGGTGCTGTGGTTGCTGCGAAAACCAGATTGGGACGGATCCAGAGTGTTGTTTTCCTCAAGGAGGTGGGTCAGTTGCCTGTTAACGATCTTCTCAATGACCTTCACCAGGAATGGGAGCAGGGAGATGGGTCAGTAGTTTTTGAGGTCCTTTGGGTCTGCCTTGGGTTTCTTGAGCAAGTTATTGATCTCAGCATGCTTCCAGCTTTCCAGGAAGGTGGCGGTCTTGAAGGAGCTGTTAATGATCATCCAGAGTTGGGGGGCGATGATGGAGGTCGCTTTGTTGAATATGTGGTGCGGGCAGGGGTGGGATGGTGAGCCGGAGTGAATGGTGTTCATGACTTTGGTGGTGTCATTGTCGCTGATGTGGGTCCAGGAGAGCAGGAGGTTGGTGTGGCTGGGGAGGCGGAGATTCTGAGGTGTTGGCGACTGCCGGTGGAGTCTTGGTGTTGAAGCTGTCGTGGATGTCTGCGATCTTGTGGTGAAAGAAGGTGGCAAGGGAGTCGCAGAGGTCTTGCGAAGGTGGGATGTCTTTGGTGCTGGAGCTGGGGTGGGAAAGTTCCTTCACGATGTTGAAGAGCTCTTTGCTGTTGTGCACGTTGTTGTCGATGTGTTCCATGAAGGAGGTTCTCTTGGCGGTCCAGATGAGCTGGTGGTGCTTGCGGATGGTGTTCTTGAGGGCCGTGTGGGTGGCCGGTGTCTGTTCTTGGCGCCACTTCTTCTCAAGTTTTCGGCAAGTCTGTTTGGAGGTCTGGAGGTCGGTGGTGAACCAGGTGGCCTTTCTGATGGAATGGTTGTAGGAGGGTTTCTTGATTGGGGCAAGAGCGTTAGCGCAGTCTTCGATCCATTGCCTGAGGTTGCGGGTAGCTGTGACGGTGTTGGTGGTGTCGGCTGGTGGGGCAAGGGTGAGGGCAGAGATCAGCTGGTCGTTGGTGACCTTGATCCAGCTGCGGCGGGGAATCGGTTACGGGTGGTGGTGCATGGTCGGTTTCTCGAAGGTGAAGTGGATGCAGCGGTGATCGGTCCAGTGGAGTTCGGTAGTGTGGCTGAAGGTGACGTGGCTGCTGGCGGAGAAGATGGGGTTGACCGTGTGTCTGGCAGAGTGGGTGGGTGACGTGATGAGCTGTTTGAGTCCGAGGTTGGCAAGGTTGTCGAGAAGGGCGATGGAGTACCTGTTATTGGTGTTCTCTAGGTGGAACTTCAGGTCTCTGAGGAGGATGTAGTGTGTAGAGGCAAGGGCTTGAGTGCTGATGATGTCGGTGATGGAGTCACTGAACTGTCCGGGGGGTCTGTGGATGAGGGTCCCTCTGAGGGTGGTCTTGGGATCGATGTGGATGTGGAAGTGCATGTGTTCGGCGGTGCTGATGGTGTCTTCGGTGTTGGTCGAAATTCTGATGGTGCTCCTGTAGATGATGGTGATCCCTCCTCCCGATCTGTTGGTGCGGTCTCTGCGGGTGATCTTGTAGCCGTCCGGGATGGCTATGGCGATGTCGGGTGCTGAGTATGGGTTCATCCAGGTCTCTGTTAGGAAGGCAATGTCCAGGAAAGATGAGTCGAGAAGGTCCCAGAGTTTGATGGCGTGCTTGTGGACTGAGTGGGTGTTGAGAAGGAGGCTTTTGAGGTGGTTGCGTCCAGCTCTGGCAGGTGGGAGGCGGCTTGGGGGCTGGTGAAGCTGCCTCTCCGGCAAGAGAAGGGTCTGTGGATGAGCTTTGGTGAGGCGTAGAAGCAGGTGGCTGATCGGCTGGCGTTGAGGGCGTGGAGAGTGTTGGCGTCATAGTGGTGTTGGGAGACGTGGCGGTCACGGAGGCCAGGGGGTCTGGTGCAGGGTGCGGTCCAGACACAGACGGGCGCAGATAGACTTGCCTCTGGTGCACCAGCGGCGCTCGGCACAGTGTCCGCCATTAAGAAGGGGAGGTGGCATGGAGGAGCAGCTGGGAGATGAGATCAAAGTGCGAATGGGCATGTGAGGGGGGCGGAGCCACTGGGGACGCACCGCCGGGAATAACATAGAGGAGCACAGAGAGAGAGCGTGAAAGGGCAAAGGCAGAAGAAAAGGCAAAAAAAACACAGAAAAAAACTGTAAAGAGGCAGAAAAAGGACAAAACAGACACAAAGGCAGACACAAAATACTTACTGCTCACCACTGGCCACCAGGCTTTCATGCTGGAGCTGAGGTTGAGGACTACAGGGGGTATAATCACCACAGAGCTCCTGAGGCAGAGCAAGCTAAAGCATGCCGGTTGGGCACCCAGTATACTTTGGTGCTGGGGCCAAGGTCTACAAGACCCATTTTCACTGCAGAGCCCCTGGGGTGGGACAGGATCAAACTGGTCAGGTGCATAAACACCCGCTGGGATGCCCATGGTATGGGATGTGCCTGGCACAGATCGGGCCAAGAGCAGACCTGTCTTTGCCTGTCAGCAGGTGGAAGAGGCTGGGCTTGGCCACATCTTTAGGCTACAAGCTCCAATAATCCTCATAGGTAAGTGGTAATTTATCCCTCTAATGGTCTACAGCTGCCTTTGCCTAGACAGTAACTGGTTAGTAACTGTAAGTATATTCCCTTTCTGACTGGCTGGTTTATTAACACGTCTTCCCTATTTGATTGCTTGGGTGAATCTGTGTCCATGTTACCATCAGAGGCTCATCATATTAGCTTTTATCAACCAAGGGAATAATGGGCAAGGGAAAGATGGCTTGGGTTAAGGATAAAGAATAATCTAATCGAGAGACTCATACCAGTACCCAGGACTTAGCTCTTGCCAGACCAGTGGGAATAATCTCTAAGGAAATAGACCTATTGGAAAGGCGTCTCTCCTTCAATTTATGTGAGTGTCTTGTTACTCTCCCTGAAGACAAACACTCACTTGGGGAATTTTTGACCACTGGTAGTCATTTAATAGCTGAACCTCAGGACCGGGTATGTTTTCCAAGGAGAGACCTCACAAATCAGTGTCAGTTAGTCAGTCAAATAATTGGTATTTAGACCCTGGTCTGTAAACATAACCATAAATACATCCAAAAATCATACCTAAGATAAAAAATTGGTAACAGAACGTATCAACAATGTACATACAATAATATAAAAAGAAAGCATTATGATGGAGACTCTCATACCATACTCGTGTCCCTTAAAAATTATCCAGTAGCCCTTTTAAAATCTTCTGTATTGCATTTAAAAATCTCACAATTCCACATACAACATTTAAAAATGTCATGTTTACCAGCAGGCTGAGGGCTTGATACTGGTTAGTAATTCCAAAAAGAATAAAAATAGGCTTTAAAAAACACTTTCCATTTGCCTAAGAGTCATAAGCAATCCAATAGAATATGTGCCCCATTACATTTTGCCTTCAACTCCTCTCTCACTGCTGCTTTTATCTTCATTTCTTTGGACATGGGTTTAGCCTGATCCTAAATTTTAACACAGCATTCCTAAGCATGGGACTTGGCAGGACATCAATGTATGGGAATATCTCATCATTACTCCAACTTTGAACCAGAAATGGATTAAACAATTTGCTCCTCAAATAAATCAGACCCTACTGTCTAGCACTTCTGATTAAAAATCAGTGAAGGAACACTACCAGCAAAAAAGAAAAGATAGCCAAAAAGGTTCTGTAATACAAACAAGCAAGCAGCAACGTGTCCTGGTAATGATCTCTCAATTGTAGTGCATCCTGAAGTCCCTGGAAGCAGCATTAATGAAAATATTAAACCCATTTTGGATCAGCTACTTGAGCAATTCAAGGTCACTATTGAGACCTGTATGGCTCACTTGTTGGCGAGGGTGAAAAACCAAGAATCTTCTGCCCATAATGAGGGGTCAGGGATCACTAGCGCTGTGTATATTAAGGCAGAGGGCATTGTTGCTGTTTGCTGCTGACCAGGAAGGGTTTGCACAGACTTTGCTTATTGGGTCTACTAATGTTAAACCTTCCGCATGCTGAGGTGATACCTGCTCTAACCTCCAATGCCCCACACAAGAAGATCAGTGTATTGCTTTAGAACACGGCTAAACATTTTCAACAAGATCATATGTGGCAGAACAGCTATGCTTAAATCTCCCTCCTGATTGATGCCCATATGTTGTTTTCTTAACAAATGTGCCATCGTTGTCCCCATCTTTTGGGGAATATACTATTCAACTTAAAATCAAGGTCTGTTGTTGGTTAATTGAAAACACAAATTTCCATTTTCTAGAATATGATTATATTTTATTTGTCAGGAGGGCTGGGTGGATTAGTCCTTTGGTCAAGTAATTGAAGAGGGATTGTATTGTTATTAGTTGTAGATATATGAGTTTATCTCACCACTTGATCTTCTGTAACAACCGACAGAGCCATATGTCCAATGGTGTTAACATTGTACTGCAGAGTTCTTTTTTACAAACACTTGCAAAATAGAGTGGATCCTGTGCTCCAGCGACCTTTGCTAATATTATGGCTGCTGATGTTTGAATGCCCTTCTCAATTACCAATAACTTTTTTCAACCTTTGGTGCCTAGGAGCTACTGACTGACTGTCAACTAATTGCAACAGACCTAAGAGTAATATGAACTCATTAACATATTGCCTTGATTCCATAGTACCATTATCTCTGGACAGTGCCAATAGTAAAGTCGCTTTAATTCAATTAGTCTGCTGGAACATTGCTGCCTATCAATCTAAGGCATGGGACCAGGATTGAACTAAGTATATTTCCAAGTTTGATATAGTGATGATGCAAGAAACCTGGTCATCTGAAGATATTATTTGGAATGGCTTCAAAATCTATTCTTTTCCTGCTATTGTCTCATCTGGGTGTAGATCATGAGGAGGTTGGTGTCAATGATTCATATTTTTAAGTTTTTTAAGGTTGTTTAAGTTGTCTGTAACATTCAAGGTATACTAATTTTATGACCTGTTCCTATCAATAAGTTAATTTTTTAGTTATCAATTTTTACAGTCCAGTTTATAATCTAGGCTGTCAGATTGATATTTTATTCTGCATCTTAACTATCCAAAAATATAGATCAGTTGGTTTATTAAATTAATTTCATAACTATCACAGAAGGGGATTTTAACTTTAAATTAGGCATCAATACATCTATGCATGATCCGTTTGCAGTTAGAGATAGCATACTGTTACTGAGGCTGTTGATTACAGGGTTTTGAAACTCGTATATGCCCTACCAAACTTTGGACTACATAATACAGCTGAAATTGTGAGTGATCTGTCTAAACAGAACCTGCTCTTGTGGGCTGGGACCAGTAATTGGCTATATTTTTTATTACTGAAGATATAGGTCAACTTGCTCACTCCATGGGTGGGGGAGTGAAAATGATCACAGTGACCATAACCCTATGGAATTTGCACACAGTTTGCCTGTTAATACCCAACCTCATAAGCCCTTGGGGGCAATAGATCTTGGCATAAAGGATAATGGGCTCAAGATAAGTTGGCAAGCAGCTCCATCTGTGCTGACCACAATAGTCAGTTCTAAGCTAGATTTGATTGTTGACTGCTTATTAACAAATTACCCCCTGCCATCTACCAGCCTGAAAAATGTAATAACTTTATCAGAGGCATTATTAAAGGTAACGGCATACCTGCAAGAAACCCCATACCTAGTTGTTTTGTTAGTTCTTGAGAGCTGCAAACAGAGAGTTGTGTATAGCCTTTAACATCAAACCCAGAAACAAGAAAATAGTAGTAGCAGCAAGGCTAGATTATAAGCAATCCATCAGAAATAGAAAACTGGGAATTAAGGAAGAAATGTGGAAAACCCTTGTTCATACTTTGACAGAGGGGCTCAGCTCCACTATAACTCCGGATGGCTGGCTGGACCACCTCAGGTGGGTCTACTTCTTTGTGGCAAATTCTGAAGAGGTTGAGGTGGTTACAGTTCCATGGTTCCCTTTGGAGATTAGATTTGACCTTGAGGAGGTTACAGCGGCCATCATTGATAGCCCATCTAAAATGGTGCCAGGGTCCAATGGGGTACCATAGGACCTCTATAAAGTGAATATTCCTCTGTGGGGACCAAGGATTACTGATCTCCTAAATGCCACAGTCTCCCAGGAAATTCCTGCCTCATGGCAAATGGCCTGTATAGTGCCTGTTTTAAAAATGGTAATAGGATGGACCCTAGATCTTATAAACCAATATCTTTGCTGGACTCAATGGTTAAGATTGTGGGGCATATTATCTTACCTAAGATTGAAGCCTGGATCCAACAAATCAATGTACCTAGTCCTTAGCAGTATGGTTTTAGAGGAGGCATAGTGACTCAAGGACAGTGTTTGCATTTGTTCCTTTTAATAGGAAAGTACACAATTGCTAAAAAAGGATTATTATATCTTGCTTTCATGGATCTTAGCAGTGCCTTTGATCAGGTAAATGCTCCAAACTGTGGCACATCCTGGCCAAGATAGGCCTGATCCTTCCATTAGTTGAATTTTTCCAGGCCTTGTATGATGGGACCCGTGCTTCATTTAGATATGGCATAGAGGGTGAATGTACTGAACGTTTTAATCTGTCTTGGAGTGTCCTACAGGGAGGAGTTTTAGAGCATATTTTATTTCTTTTATATATTAATTCGCTGCACTGCTTTTTAGTTGCACAGAGGAAGAATTTACTGGAAGTGAAAGCTATTTATGTGTGCCAGCCTTACTTTATGCCGAAGATGCAGTCTTGCTTACATGCACACCGAATGGCCTACAAGGTCTTATAGATGCTTTTGTTAAGTTTATGGATGATTTAGACCTAGAAGTTAATATAGCAAAGATGCTTTACATAGTATGGAGAAAGCAACAATACAAAACTGGAGCCATCCCAATCAAGGGACAAACTATTACACAAATTAATGAGTTATTTTACTCTTTTGGTTGCTGGTTACCCTGTATCTCCAATTGATGTCCCTGTTTCAATCACTTCATGGGGCGCTGTTTGGATTGGTAGCAAGAGTTGGTAGCAAAGCAATTCTGCCTTTATTAGAAGTGTATAAACTCAAATGTTTACCAACCATGATTTTTGGGGCATTCATATTGGGGAATCAGGACTGTTCAGGTTTACAACAAGAATAACAATGTTTCTTTAGGACATTGTTAGGGGTTGGACCAGGTAGCCTCTATTTATTTTTACAGGAGGAATTAGGCCTGAGTTATGTGGAAGATTGCATAAAGCTTGCACCCCTTCTCCTTCGGATCATGGTACGGGGGAGTAAACATTTTGTTTATATTGTTTAGCTTGTGATTTTGACACAATATCCCTTGATTAAGTTACATCAGGTTTACGGTTGAAAACTGGGAAGGCCCAAATTATATTTGTCCCCAAACTTACTGGATAAAAGGGAGAGTCCTAGAGTTAAATAGTTATTTCTGAGGTTTGCATTTGCTGTTAGATAGATGAAAGAATTAGAAAAACTGTGTCTTAGAGTGTCTAGTCCGTTTGAGACATATGAGGCTATAGAACCCTATCTCTCCCAGGTAAAATATGTCTGTGAAAGATCACTTTTAACTAAGATCTGAATAAGATCTATCAGATGCAACCTATGTTTACCTCTGGGACAGTATGACACAGAGTCTATTTTAGGGTGACATTGTGATGAAATTTATTTTCAGATGTTGATGCATGTTATTTCCTTTCAGATGTTGATGCATGTTAGCCTTTTTTGTAAATATTTTTAACCTTTGAGAGGCAGGTATTTATTCCCTATTTTAAAAACTCAAGGTTTTCGTCAAAGTAGATCAGCCCTTCAGTTTCTCTGCATGTTGCTTGATCCTTTTGTGTGCTTTTCTAAAAAAAATAATTACAATGACATAATACAATTATTTTTTTAGCTAAATGCATATATAATTATATGAATGTTACACTTAGGGTGTGATTCTAACCCTGGCGGTCGGTGATAAAGCGGCGGCCAACCCGCCAACAGGCCGGCTATCAAAAAAATGCAATTCTGACCCTGGCGGGAACCGCCAACACAGCCCGCCGCATTAACACTCCGACCGCCACGGCCGAACAAACAAACAGCGCAGCGGTCACCGCCAACAGCCAGGCGGCAGACAATGTACCGCCCACCCTATCACGACCCACCAATCCGCCACCTTTTCCGGGGTGGAGCCCCGCCGATAAAAACACGGCGGAAACAGACATTTTCAATGGAAAACGCTCACCTCGAGACACTCCATGCGGAATCCGGACAGCATGGAACCCGAATTGAACATCATACCTGCTCTCGTCTACCTGCTCATCTACCACGAGTACGAACTCCGGCGCAGAGGTCAACGGTGAGTACTGCACCTACGACACACGGGAGGGGGGAGGACGAAAGGTTACGGGCATACACATATGCGACCCCCCCACCCCCCCAATATGTACACACCAATGCAGAGCAGGAAGTCACAGTGACACCACACAAACACCCTTTAAAAATACAATGACACAACCAAATTTGGAATAAATATTTATGTACAAAAAAAGCACCTGGAAATAATTGAGCAACCGTGAAAAATATTTACAAAATCCAAAAATATATACACATCAGTGTATCACTGAAGTAACAAGTCCTGCACATCCTACGAATCTAACATGTCCGTGGACCAATGTTCTGCGAAACAAGGGCAAAGCCCACACACGAAACCTGAGTCCTTTGGAGAGAACACTGCAGGGGCATCTGATGTTAAAACTACAGGCACCTCAGGGGGAAGGGAAGGGGTGGCCACCACAGCCACATGAGTCCACGACGCCAGATCCACGAGGAGCCACCATGCCCACTGCACCATCCTGGGGAGTGCAAAGCCACAGTCTCTCAATGTCTCTACAGTGGGTGGGCTGCCCACTGCACCATCCTGGGGAGTGCAAAGCCACAGTCTCTCAATGTCTCTACAGTGGGTGGGCTGCCCACTGCACCATCCTGGGGAGTGCAAAGCCACAGTCTCTCAATGTCTCTACAGTGGGTGGGCTGCCCACTGCACCATCCTGGGGAGTGCAAAGCCACAGTCTCTCAATGTCTCTACATTGGTTGGGCTGCCCACTGCACCCTCCTGGGGAGTGCAAAGCCACAGTCTCTCAATGTCTCTACAGTGGGTGGGCTGCCCACTGCACCATCCTGGGGAGTGCAAAGCCAGAGTCCATCCGGTGGATGACAGTGTCCACTGGTCAAGGAGGAGGCATGGTGGGCACAGTGAACCATAAACAGTGCCTGAGACGGCGGGACCCAGCGCAGCGGTGCATGACATGGCGATGTCCAGCGGAGCGGTGCCTGAGAGGAAGGGCCCAGCGGAGCAGTGCTTGAGATGAAGGGCCCAGCGGAGCGGTGCTTGACAGGAAGGGCCCAGCGGAGCGGTGCCTGAGAGGAAGGGCCCAGCGGAGCGGTGCTTGAGATGAAGGGCCCAGCGGAGCGGTGCTTGAGATGAAGGGCCCAGCGGAGCGGTGCTTGAGAGGAAGGGCCCAGCGGAGCGGTGCTTGACAGGAAGGGCCCAGCGGAGCGGTGCTTGAGATGAAGGGCCCAGCGGAGCGGTGCTTGAGATGAAGGGCCCAGCGGAGCGGTGCTTGAGATGAAGGGCCCAGCGGAGCGGTGCTTGAGATGAAGGGCCCAGCGGAGCGGTGCTTGAGAGGAAGGGCCCAGCGGAGAGGTGCTTGACAGGAAGGGCCCAGCGGAGCGGTGCCTGAGAGGAAGGGCCCAGCGGAGCGGTGCTTGAGATGAAGGGCCCAGCGGAGCGGTGCTTGAGATGAAGTGCCCAGCGGAGCGGTGCTTGAGATGACGGGCCCAGCGGAGCGGTGCTTGAGATGAAGGGCCCAGCGGAGCGGTGCTTGAGAGGAAGGGCCCAGCGGAGCGGTGCTTGACAGGAAGGGCCCAGCGGAGCGGTGCTTGAGACGGCGGGGCCCTGTTCAGCGGTGCTCTTCTGCACGGCGGGGCCCTGTTCAGCGGTACCTGTCTTCACGGCGGGGCCCTGTTCAGCGGTACCTGTCTTCACGGCGGGGCCCTGTTCAGCAGTGCTCTTCTGCACGGCGGGGCACTGTTCAGCGGTACCTGTCTTCACGGCGGGGCCCTGTTCAGCGGTACCTGTCTTCACGGCGGGGCCCTGTTCAGCGGTGCACTTCTGCACGGCGGGGCCCTCTTCAGCGGTACCTGTCTTCACGGCGGGGCCCTGTTCAGCGGCGCTCTTCTGCACGGCGGGGCCCTCTTCAGCGGTACCTGTCTTCACGGCGGGGCCCTGTTCAGCGGTACCAGTCTTCACGGCGGGGCCCTGTTCAGCGGCGCTCTTCTGCACGGCGGGGCCCTCTTCAGCGGTACCTGTCTTCACGGCGGGGCCTTGTTCAGCGGCGCTCTTCTGCACGGCGGGGCCCTGTTCAGCGGTACCTGTCTTCACGGCGGGGCCCTGTTCAGCGGTGCTCTTGCAGTATGTCAAGGGAGTCAGACCTGGCCTGGACACCCTGCTCACTCGCCCTCTGACCGTGCTGTGTCAGGCCCCTTCGGGGAGTGAGTCCTGGGCCCTTTGGTGTCGTCCCTTGTAGCCGGGATGGGGCTTGTGGGGCCCTCCTGCTCCGCGCTCCTGGTGGTTGTCCTCTCCGCCCTGCTGTCCTTCCGCTCCTTAGATGGGGCTCTCGGCCCCTTGCCTCCCCTGGCTGCTGTGGCCGGTGAAGTGGCCGGAGTCACCTCCTTGGGGGCAGCCGTCTCTGTCCGCTCACGGCGGCCCTTCAATTTCCGGGTCCTCTTGCCTGGGGGGGGGGGCTGGCTGTCCCCTTGCTGCTCACCGAAGTGTTACTGCCGCCAAAGGGTGGACTCCACATGCCATGCACCACTTGCACTGTAGAAGTTGGGCTGGTGGTGGCTGAGGTGCCCTTGGGACTTTTCCCAGTTGGAGGAGGTGGGTCGGGGGAGGGAAAGAGGTCACAATTGGAGATGTAATATTTCTTGGGACCAAGGTAAGGGGTAGGAGTAGTGGTGAGAGAAGTGGAGGAAGAGGATGTGGTTGTATGAGAGCCAGGTGTGCTGTCCTTGGGTGCAGGTGACTGGGACGTAGGCTGTGGTGAGGTGGTTGGCTGTTGTTTGGGTGTCTGCCTGCGTTTATGTGTCTTGGAAGAGGGGGTGACAGACACAGTGGGAGAGGACACAGGGGACGTGTAAATGCCAGTGGGGGTGGTGACTGCAGGTGTGCGGACTGTAGTGGAGGGTTTGCTGGTGGTGGAAGAACTGGCTGATGTTGGGGTGCATGCAGGTGTGAGTGTAGACGTCACAGGGAGGGAGGAGGGAGACGAGGAGGACGGGGACACAGAGGTGGTAGTGACTGTTGATATGTCTCCATCTGTGTGTTGCTTGGGTGAATGCTTGTGTTTTCTGTGGTGCTTATGTTTGGATGAGCTGGCCTTGGGTGTTGAGGTGTGTGCAGGCTGGTCTGATGGTGTGGATGGGATAGGTTGAGGTACAGGAGACAGAGAAAGGGTGGAGGCAGATAGAAGAGGGAGACTGGAGACAGGGACAATGGCTGCCGTCAGTGCTGAGGCCAGAGCAGTGAACGGTCGTTGATGGGCAGCCTGACCCGAATGAATGCCTTCCAGGTAGGCATTGCTCCGATGCACCTCCCTTTCCACCCCCTGGATGGCATTCAGAAGGGTAGTCTGCCCAACAATGACCGTCCTCACCAGGTCAATGAGCTCCGCACTGAGGGCAGCAGGGGTAACAGAGGCAGGGGCTGAGGTGCCTGGGGCGAAGGAGACGGGCGCCTTCCTGGCCGAGCGGCCACGGAGCGAAGACTGAGGGGCTGCTGGGAGGGCGGTGCTGGTGCGCTGGGTGGCGGCTGTACCTGTTGTTGCGGGGGGCACAGATGGTGCCGCCACCGCTAGGGAGCTCCCAAACGAGGACGTGTCCGTGTCGCTGGTGTCTCCACCGGCCCCCGTTGTGGTGCTCCCCTCGCCCACCGGATCACTGGTGCCCTCGGTGTCTGTGTCAGTGCCCACCGGGGCCTGGTGACCTGCAGCTCCCTCCTGCTCCGACGCCAAATCTCCTCCGCCTGATGATGCTAAAACACAAGAAGACAAAGATTTAGGGTGGGGGGAGAAATTAAACAAAGTTGAGTGCATGCCTTAGCAATACCCTTTGCGGAGAGGACAGACACAGGTGGCTCGTGCACTAAGTCGCGAACTTGGGGTACACTACTCAGTACTTCTAACTAGGGAAACAGGTCTAGGGACAACAGACGCGCACATGTGTGATGCTGGTGCATGGGTAGCTGCACTTGGCACCCTACAGAGGTGGGGGGCGGGGGCACAGGGCCATGCCTAAGGGAGAGGACTACACTACAGAGAGCGCCCTGGCCTAATGTCACCCACAGCCCTCCTCCCCCACCCAGACGCCTCCACTGCGCATACAGATAGGAGAATGTGCAGATACTCACCCCCTTGTGTCTGCTGTGTTGTCCTCAAGCGCCCATCCAAATTAGGGTAGGCCACCGCCAGGATCCGGGACATCAGGGGGGTCATGGTGCGACTGGCACCCCTCCTAGGTCGGGAGGCCATCCCCAGCAGTGTTTCTGCGGTCTTCCTCGTTCCGCGGTGGATGTCCTCCCACCTCTTGCGGCAGTGGGTGCCCCGTCTGTTGTAGACCCCCAAGTTCCGGACTTCCTTGGCGATGGCACGCCAAATATCGATTTTCTGATGGGCGCTCACCTGTTTGACATGTACAGGGTGGGAAAGAGAAACCGTCACATATCTGCATGTTTGGAGTACATGCCCCCCCCTCCCCAACCTTGCCATGGTTCCCATTCTCTCATCTGTTGTGCGTTGCACTCCTCATTCCCTCCACACCCCACCAACTTACATCCCCCCAACTCCACACAGGCATAACCCATTCAATGTGCACTGAGTGTACTCACCTGTTGGTCTGGAGGACCGTAGAGTAGCGCATACTGGGGGAGGACCCCGTCCACGAGCTTCTCCAACTCTTCTGAACTGAAGGCGGGGGCCCTTCCACCAGTAGCAGCAGCCATTGTCACTTCCAGACCGAGTTCACAGCAGCACTTGCAGTATAGGTCCTCTCCTGTGGATGATCAGGTCTCGAATGATTGAGCAGATAGAAAATGGCGGTCACGCCCGCAGCGGTGCGTACCGCGGCGGTGCGTACCGCGACCGCCGGCGCACATCGTCATTGGCTCCTGAAACCCATAGGCTTCAATGTTAACCAATGCGTCTTCGCACAGCAGTCTTTGACCGCCTACCGCCACGGTGTGCCCCGCCAGCGCAGTGACCTCACATCCCATTGTCCCACTTCACAGGTCAGGCATCGGCCATTTCAAGGGCCCACATGGCTTAATTTCTAATGCGTCACACAGGCCTAGGCCTTGCAATGGCACACATACAAACATATCAAACCATACATTTACCTGTACTGTGCAAGCTGTGTTGTACGTACCTGTGAGTGGATTGACTCTGTTCTCCATATTCTCCTTCCTAGGCACCGTCCGCTGGGACTAGCGATGAGAAGGAGGAATCCTCGCGTGTACCGGCCGCTGGTGGACCTGTCGACAATGGAAGAACGCCATATAATACTACGATACCGACTTGACCGAGCCTCCATCCATGAACTGTGTGCCCAGCTGGAGCCAGCCCTGATGTCCCCCATCTGCCAACCCACAGGAATTCCCCCTCTAGTGCAGGTTCTGTCTGTCCTCCATTTCTTTGCAACTGGCTCATTCCAGACAACAGTGGCCATGTCATCTGGGATGTCTCAGCCTATGTTTTCCAAGATCTTATCCAGAGTGTTGTCTGCCCTGATGAAACTCATGCGGAGCTACATCATTTTCCCAGAGGAGGGTGATTTGCCTACAGTGAAAGCTGATTTCTATGCCCCTGGACACATCCCCAACATCATTGGTGCAATTGATGGGACCCATGTGGCTTTAGTCCCCCCAAATGACGATGAACAGGTGTACAGGAACAGGAAGAATTAGCATTCAATGAATATCCAGGTGGTCTGTTTGGCTGACCAGTACATCTCCCATGTAAATGCCAAGTTCCCAGGGTCAGTGCATGACGCGTATGTTATGCGAAATAGCAGCATTCCCTATGTGATGGACCAGCTACAGAGACAGCGTGTGTGGCTAATAGGTGACTCTGGTTACCCCAACCTGCCGTGGCGATTGACCCCAGTGAGGAATCCCAGGACCAGGGCAGAGGAACGGTACAATGAGGCCCATGGGCGTACTAGGAGGGTGATTGAGCGAACCTTTGGGCTCCTGAAGGCCAGATTTAGGTGCCTGCATATGACAGGTGGATCCCTAATGTACTCACCAAAGAAGGTGTGCCATATCATCGTGGCGTGCTGTATGCTTCACAACCTGGCTTTGCGACGCCAGGTGCCTTTCCTGCAGGAGGATGGTCCAGATGGTGGTGTTGTAGAAGCCGTGGAGCCTGTGGAGAGTGAAGAGGAGGAAGTCTCTGAGGACGACACAGACAATAGGGACAGAGTGATACAACAGTATTTCCAGTAACACACAGGTAAGAATCACACACGCCATTTCACAATTGCTTATAGCCTCCTGCATCTGTACTTTCTGTAGTTCCCCACAGATGTTTTTCATTAATTTTTGCCTTTCCCTTCCCTTCTCAGTGCTGTCTGACTCAGTACCTGACTTCTGCTTGGTTCGCCCATGAAATACAGCGTATTGACATTGGTATGTTGTCATGACTAATTGACAGAACAGAAATTGAACAGTAATATGTAATACATTTGTTAATAATACAGCATGACTCAAAACAGATTTGTGTGCAAAATGTGATTTATTTACAGTGCTAGATATCGGTACATGTGATTCTAAGGGTGATGGGTGGGGGTGGAGGAATATCCATGGCAGAGTCCAGTTCTCAGTCTCACAGGTGCATTGTCCTTTTGCCTGTGGAAGGATGGAGCATAAGCAGTTCATGGTTGGACAGGGTGGCAATGTGGGACAGTGGGAAGACTTGAGGGGGTATGTCCTGCTGGCGGGGGTCTTGACATCCTACTCTGTCTTTTTTTTTGGTCTCAGGCTCCTCTTACGGGGTGGTTGTTCTTCAGCAGGAGGTGGCCAGGTCTATACAAACAGACCAAACAGTATGTCCTTTGTTGCGATATCTGTCAACAAATTAAGAGGTCCACCGCCAAATGCCCACCACAGACACCCCTTCTAATTTCAAACAAACCATTACAATGTGTGTACTTGGACCATTGTGGTCCCCTAACACCGGACAGTGCATACAAATAGTCCTGCTCCAGATTTCTATGGGTGTGGCCACAACGCTCAGCTGACTCTCAAACTGTTATTAAAGATTTGCAAGTCTTTATCAGCACAAATGCAGTTGCGGCTTTCCACTCAGACCAGGGCCCTGCTTTTGCCCCAAGGGCATTCAGGGATGCCATGGCTTTGTTAGGGGTCCAACTCCATCACTCGTCTCCATTTCATCCCGAGGGAACTAGTGTCGTGGAGCGACCAAACTGAGATTTAAAGCAATCCTTAACAGCCAGGCCAGAGTATTAGGTACAGGTCATAGTTGGCTCAATCACCTGTATGGAGTCCAGAGAGCACTTAATAATCTGCCTGGAAGGTCCCTGGGGGGTCGTACTTAATATGAGTGGCTGTATGTATACTCCAGATCTTGATGGTCCTGGCATGGAGGTGGTAGAAACACCTTTTGACATAAATTAACGTGTCACTATCGTGCAGGAAGTACAACAGTTCTGTGACAACAACGCTTCTGCCAGTGCTGCCTCCGTAGGAATTAAGGATGTACCAATAACATCTACCAGCTGGATTCCAAAGGTTGTACATTAAAAGGTTGCTGTGAAAAAGGAGTTTGGTCCTTCCTATCGTGCACCGGTCCCAGTCCTGGGAATACACGATACCAGAACTGTCATTCTTCCACCGTTGCCTGATGCTAAAGAAAAATGCTTTGTCTCAATCGACAATGTCACGTTACACCATGTCGCTGATCCTGCACAGCAGACCAAGAGGCGCAACCAGTAGTTACCGAATCCCTCTCACTACTGGTCAACATGTTCCTCTACAAGTTTTGAGCAGTAACGCTGACACCTCTCCAAGCTTGCGGAGGGTGGAAAATGATCTTTCATTAGTTCCACTTCCAACAAACAGCACAGAAATTGCTGATAAATTTGATTAAACTTCTACACAGATGGATGGCATTATTTACAGTGAACCACGGCAAGAGACCCCTACCAGTTCTCCTCCTTCAAATATGGCTCCAGTTTTTGCAAGAACTGCTTCTGGATACTTTGTCAACATCAATGACATCTTTTTGGCCTTATTTGCCTCTTCTACACCTGAACTACCAAAAACACATAAGCTGATAAACTATCTGTGCCTTTCCTTGATTATATTGGCTTTCCTCCTTTGGATTGGCTTTGTTATTACTTTATTTCTATTAATACATGGTCAGTACCTTCTTGAAAGATCAACAGTTGAACTGGTGGATGAGGTCCTAAAACCCAATTTTTCTTCTCACAAGGTCCGCAGAGACTTGTCTTTCGTGAACATTTCCACTATGCCAATTCCTAATGGGATTGTTTGGGATAAAGTCACATTTGATTTCTACGGCCCCACGGAGGTCATTCAAGTACCTTATGTGTTTAAACTTTCTATGAATGATGTAATAATACCCGGAGTTGTTTCTGATGACTGGGATGTAAAAACAGTTGATTCTATGATGACTGAATTGCAGTATTTTAATGTATTTGAAAGTGAAGATTTTTATCAATCCAAAGAGAATTATGGTGACATGTTTTACTATAGTTATTGTGGACACCATTTCATTCACACAGCAAGTACCCCAAAAACTATTTTTAATTACACACAATAGGAACATTGCCCAAACCCACAACAAGGGAGTTCGAAAACATACTCTGAAAAATGTGCATATTTTTTTGGGCACAATGTTAAAAATGATGAGTCATATTATTTCAAATTACCATAGATGGAAACTGTACATATCTTATTGACAGGTGCGAAATTCATTTATTTGGATTCCTTTGTTTCGCGGTTGGCTAGAGAAGGCTATGAATATTGGTTGAAGTCAATTGACTTAAAAAGTGTGTGGAGAACAAAAAATTTACAAATAAGGGGAAAAATAACTTTATTCAGACCATGCCTGATACCTGTTCAAATTATATTTTTAAATGAAACAGTACAACAGACAAGCAGTTTAGGCTTAGCAAAAATTAAGGAATTGAGGGGGTCATTCTAACCCTGGTGGTAAAAACCGCCAGGGCCAATGACCGCGGTAGCACCGCCAACAGGCTGGCGGTGCACCGCTGGGCATTCTGACCGCGGCGGTTCAGCCGCGGCCAGAAACGGAAAGTCGGCGGTGTACCGCCGACTTTCCGCTGCCCTTGAGAATCCTCCATGGCGGCGGATCGCGCTCCGCCGCCATGGGGATTCTGACACCCCCTACCGCCATCCTGTTCCTGGCGGGTCTCCCGCCAGGAACAGGATGGCGGTAGGGGGTGCCGCGGGGCCCCCGTAAGAGGACCCCAAAAAGAATTTCAGTGTCTGCCTAGCAGACACTGAAATTCGCGACGGGTGCTACTGCACCCGTGGCACTCCAGCAACTCCGCCGGCTCCTTTCGGAGCCGGCTTCATCGTTGCTGGGTCTTTCCCGCTGTGCTGGCGGGCGGCCTTTTGGCGGTCGCCCGCCAGCACAGCGGGAAAGCCAGAATGGCCGGTGCGGTCATTTGGCGGTAACCGCATGGCGGGCGGCGACCACCGCCCGCCGCGGTTAGAATCACCGCCTGAATGTGCCCAGTATTCCTGCCCCTGCAAAATTTTACAAATGGCAAAAATATATAAATGCAACTGAAGATCAGTTCGATGAATGGGTCCAGAAAGGTACATGTAATGCTTCACTTTCATGTTCTGGTGGGTGGTTACTGTGACCAATAGATACCAACGGGTGTCATAAACGTTTTATAAACTCCGCGGGTTTTAGAACAAGTAGGATGGACTATGGGGGTGATTCTAACCCTGGCGGTCGGTGATAAAGCGGCGGCCAATCCGCCAACAGGCCGGCGGTCGAAAAAATGGAATTCTGACCCTGGCGGCAACCGCCAACACAGCCCGCCAGATTAACACTCCGACTGCCACCGCGGTACAGACAAACAGCGCGGCGGTCACCGCCAACAGGCAGGCGGCAGACAATGTACCGCCCACAGTATTACAACTCACCAATCCGCCACCTTTTCCGGGGCGGGAGCCCCGCCGATAAAAACACGGCGGAAACAGACTACGGACGGGAAAACGCTCACCAAAACACACTCCACGAGTACGGAGGACAGCATGGAACCCGAATTAAACATCCTACCTGCACTCGTCTACCTGCTCATCTACCACAAGTACGAACTCCGGCGCAGACGACAACGGTGAATACTGCACCTACGACACACGGGAGGGGGGAGGAGGAAAGGTTACGGGCACACACATATGCGACCCCCACCCCCCCAAACTATGTACACACCAATGCAGAGCAACAATGCACAGTGACACCACCCAAACCCCCCTGAAAAATGCAAAGACATAATTAAATTGTGAACCGAAATTTTATATAAAAAATAGACTCTGAGATGTATCGGCAACAATGCAAAATATCCATAACAAAATAATACTATACACACTGCCATGGAGAACCGAGGCAATTAGTCCGCTACATCAAAGTCAAATGGAACAGTCCGTGGGCTACAGTGTAGCGACACAAGGGCAAAGCCCACACAGGAGACCTGAGTCCTTTGGAGAGAACACTGCAGGGGCATCTGATGAAAATACTACAGGCACCTCAGGGGGAAGGGAAGGGGGGGGCACCACAGCCACATGAGTCCACGACGCAAGATCCACGAAGGGGCCACCATGCCCACTGTACCATCCTGGGGAGTGCAAAGCCACAGTCTCTCAAGTCTCTACAGTGGGTGGGTTGCCCACTGTACGATCCTGGGGAGTGCAAAGCCACAGTCTCTCAAGTCTCTACAGTGGGTGGGTTGCCCACTGTGCCATCCTGGGGATTGCAAAGCCACAGTCTCTCAAGTCTCTACAGTGGGTGGGTTGCCCACTGTACCATCCTGGGGAGTGCAAAGCCACAGTCTCTCAAGTCTCTACAGTGGGTGGGTTGCCCACTGTGCCATCCTGGGGAGTGCAAAGCCACAGTCTCTCAAGTCTCTACAGTGGGTGGGTTGCCCACTGTGCCATCCTGGGGAGTGCAAAGCCACAGTCTCTCAAGTGGATAACAGTCTCCACTGGTCGAGGAGGAGGCATGGTGGGCACAGTGAACCATAAACAGTGCTTGAGACGGCGGGGCCCAGCGGAGCGGTGCTTGAGATGAAGGGGCCCAGCGGAGCGGTGCTGGAGACGGCGGGGCCCAGCGGAGCGGTGCTTGAGATGAAGGGGCCCAGCGGAGCGGTGCTTGAGATGAAGGGGCCCAGTGGAGCGGTGCTGGAGACGGCGGGGCCCAGCGGAGCGGTGCTGGAGACGGCGGGGCCCAGCGGAGCGGTGCTTGAGATGAAGGGGCCCAGCGGAGCGGTGCTGGAGACGGTGGGGCCCAGCGGAGCGGTGCTTGAGATGAAGGGGCCCAGCGTAGCGGTGCTTGAGACGGCGGGGCCCAGCGGAGCGGTGCTTGAGATGAAGGGGCCCAGCGGAGCGGTGCTGGAGATGGCGGGGCCCAGTGGAGCGGTGCTCTTCTGCACGGCGGGCCCTGTTCAGCGGTGCCTATCTTCACGGCGGGGCCCAGTTCAGCGGTGCTCTTCTGCACGGCGGGCCCTGTTCAGCGGTGCCTATCTTCACGGCGGGGCCCTGTTCAGCGGTGCTCTTCTGCACGGCGGGCCCTGTTCAGCGGTGCCTATCTTCACGGCGGGGCCCTGTTCAGCGGTTCTCTTCTGCACGGCGGGCCCTGTTCAGCGGTGCCTATCTTCACGGCGGGGCCCTGTTCAGCGGTGCTCTTCTGCACGGCGGGCCCTGTTCAGCGGTGCTCTTCTGCACGGCGGGCCCTGTTCAGCGGTGCTCTTCTGCACGGCGGGCCCTGTTCAGCGGTGCCTATCTTCACGGCGGGGCCCTGTTCAGCGGTGCTCTTCTGCACGGCGGGCCCTGTTCAGCAGTGCTCTTCTGCACGGCGGTCCCTGTTCAGCGGTGCTCTTCTGCACGGCGGGCCCTGTTCAGCGGTGCTCTTCTGCACGGCGGGCCCTGTTCAGTGGTGCCTATCTTCACGGCGGGGCCCAGTTCAGCAGTGCTCTTCTGCACGGCGGGGCCTGTTCAGCGGTGCCTATCTTCACGGCGGGGCCCTGTTCAGCGGTGCTCTTCTGCACGGCGGGCCCTGTTCAGCGGTGCTCTTCTGCACGGCGGGCCCTGTTCAGCGGTGCCTATCTTCACGGCGGGGCCCTGTTCAGCGGTGCTCTTCTGCACGGCGGGCCCTGTTCAGCGGTGCTCTTCTGCACGGCGGGCCCTGTTCAGCGGAGCCTTACTTCACGGCGGGCCCTGTTCAGCGGTGCCTATCTTCACGGCGGGGCCCAGTTCAGCGGTGCTCTTCTGCACGGCGGGCCCTGTTCAGCGGTGCCTATCTTCACGGCGGGGCCCTGTTCAGCGGTGCTCTTCTGCACGGCGGGCCCTGTTCAGCGGTGCTCTTCTGCACGGCGGGCCCTGTTCAGCGGTGCCTTACTTCACGGCGGGCCCTGTTCAGCGGTGCCTATCTTCACGGCGGGCCCAGTTCAGCGGTGCTCTTCTGCACGGCGGGCCCTGTTCAGCGGTGCTCTTCTGCACGGCGGGCCCTGTTCAGCGGTGCTCTTCTGCACGGCGGGCCCTGTTCAGCTGTGCCTATCTTCACGGCGGGGCCCAGTTCAGCGGTGCACATCCAGTAGGTTCAAGGGAGCCAGACCTGGCCTGGACTCCGTGCTCAGACGCCCTCCGGCCGTGATGTTCCTGGGCCCTTCGGTGACGGAGTCCTGGGCCCTTTGGTGTCCTCCTTTACAGCTGGGATGTGGCATGTGGGGCCCACCTGCTCCGCGCTCCTGCTGGCTGACGTCTCCGCCCTGCTGCTCTTACGCTCCTTTGATGGGGCTCTCGGGCCCTTGCCTCCCCTAAACGTTGTGGCTGGTGAAGTGGGCGAACTCTGCTCCTTGGTGGCAGCCGTGTCAGTCTTCGCACAGCGGCCCTTGTGTTTCCTGGTCCTCTTGCCGGGGGGGGGGGCTGGATGTGTCCTTGCTGCTGATGGAGGTGTCACTGCTGGCAAAGGGTGGGCTCCAGAACCCATGCACAACAGTGACACCCGAAGTTGGGCTGGTGGTGGCTGTGGTGCTCTTGGGACTCTTTGCAGATGGAGGGGGTAGGTCATCGGAGGGGAAGAGGTCAAGATGAGCCGGGAAAACTTTTTTAGGGCCAAGGTAAAAGGTAGGAGAATTGGAGATGGAAGTGGAGGAAGAGGATGTGGTTGTAGGAGAGTCAGGTGTGCTGTCATTGGGTGAAGGTGCAGGTGCTGTAGGCTGTTGTGAGGTGGATGTCTGTTGGGTGGGTGTCTGCCTGCGTTTGTGTGTCTTGGAAGGGGTGGTGACAGACACAGTGGGAGAGGACACAGGGGACGTGTAAATGGCAGTGGGGGTGGTGACTGCACGCGTGCGGACTGTACAGGAGGGTGTGGTGGTGATGGAAGCACTGGCTGATGTTGGTGTGCATGCAGGTGTGAGTGTCAACGTCACAGGGAGGGAGGAGGGAGACGAGGAGGAGGGGGACACAGGGGTGGTAGTGACTGTTGGGATGTCTGCATCTGTGTGTTGCTTGGGTGAGTGTTTGTGGGATCTGTGGTGCTTGTGTCTGGATGAGCTGCCCTTGGGTGTTGAGGTGTGTGCAGGCTGGTCAGATGGTGTGGATGGGATAGGCTGAGGAACAGGAGACAGAGACAGGGTGGAGGCAGTCAGAAGAGGGAGGCTGGAAACAGGGACAATGGCTGCCGTCAGTGCTGAGGCCAGAGCATTGAACGATCGTTGATGGGCAGCCTGACCCGAATGAATGCCCTCCAGGTAGGCATTGCTCCAATGCACCTCCCTTTCTACCCCCTGGATGGCATTCAAAAGGGTAGTCTGCCCAACAATGAGTGTCCTGAGGAGATCAATGACCTCCTCACTGAGGGCAGCAGGGGTAACAGGGGCAGGGGCTGAGGTGCCTGGGGCGAAGGAGACGCCCGCCTTCCTGGGTGAGCGGGCACGGAGCGTAGGCTGAGGGGCTGCTGGGAGGGCGGGGCTGGTGCGCTGGGTGGCGGCTGTACCTGTAGAGGCGGGGGGCCCGGATGTTGCCGCCACCGCTAGGGAGCTCCCATCCGAGGACGTGTCGCTGTCGCTGCTCTCACCAGCGGTCGCCGTCGTGGTGCTCCCCTCGCCCTCCGGCTCACTTGGGCCCTCGGTGTCTGTTCCTGTGCCCACCAGGGCCTTGTGGCTTGCAGCTCCCTCGTGCTCCGATGCCAAATCTCCTCCGCCTGATGATGCTAATGCACACATGCACAAGAAGATGAAGAAGAAGGGTGGGGGGAGAAAGAGAAGACCTGGTTGAGTGCATGCAATGTCAACACCGTTGGCGGAGAGGACAGACACAGGAGCCGCATGCACTAAGCCGCGCATTCGGGGCACACTACTAAGTACTTCTGACTCGGACAACAGGTCAGGAGACGACAAACGCGCACATGTGTGAGGCTGGACCATCAATAGCTGGACTTGTCACCCTACGGAGGTGGTGGCCGGGAGCACAGGGCCATGCCTAAGGGAGAGGACTACACTACAGAAAGCGCCCTGGCCTAATGTCACCCCCAACCCTCCTCCCCCACCCAGACGCCTCCACTGCGCAGAAAGATAGCTGAATGTGCTGATACTCACCCCCTTGTGTCTGCTGTGATGCTCTCAAGCGCCCATCCAAATCAGGGTAGGCCACCGCCAGGATCCGGGACATCAGGGGGGTCAGGGTACGACTGGCACCCCTCCTAGGTTGGGAGGCCATCCCCAGCAGTGACTCGGCGGTCTTCCTGGTTCCGCGGCGGATGTCCTCCCACCTCTTGCGGCAGTGGGTGCCCCGTCTGACGTGGACCCCCAGGGCCCGGACTTCCTTGGCGATGGCACGCCAAATCCCGACTTTCTGATGGGCGCTGACCTATGTGACATGTACAGGGTGGGAAGGAAACATTCATCAACTTACTGCATGTTAGATGTGATTGGCCCCCCCTCCCCAACCTTGCTATATAACACATGCTCTCATCTGTCGTGCGTTGCACTCCTCATTCGCCCCCCACCCCACCAACTTACATCCACCCCACTCCACACAGGCATCGCCCATTCCATGTGCACCCGGTGTACTCACCTGTTGGTCTGGAGGATCGTAGAGTAACGCATACTGGGGGAGGACCCCATCCACGAGCTTCTCCAACTCTTCAGACGTGAAGGCAGGGGCCCTTTCCCCAGTCGCAGCAGCCATTGTCACTTCCAGACCGAGTTCACAGCAGCACTGGCAGTATAGGTCCTCTCCTGTGGATGATCAGGTCTCGAGTGATTAAGCAGATAGAAAATGGCGGTCACGCCCGCGGCGGTGCGTACCGCGGCGGTGCGTACCGCGACTGCCAGCGCACATCGTCATTGGCTCCTGAAACCCATAGGCTTCAATGTTATCCAATGCGGCTCCGTATAGCGGTCTTCGACCGCCTACCGCCACGGTGTGCTCCGCCAGAGCAGTGACCTCACATCCCATTGTCCCACTTCACAGGTCAGGCAGCCGCCATTTCAAGGGCCCACATGGCATAATCTACTGCGACACACAGGCCTAGGCCTGACATTGCCACACATACACGCCTTTCAATACCTAGATAACCGTGTGCCATGCAAGCAGTGGTGAACGTACCAGTGATTATCTTGACTCTGTGCTCCATGTTGTCCTTCCTAGGCACCGTCCGCTGGGATTTGCGAGGAGAAGGATGAATCCTCGCCTGTACCGACCGCTGGTGGACCTGTCGACAATGGAAGAATGCCACATCATACTACGATACCGACTTGACCGTGCCACTATCCATGAACTGTGTGCCCAGCTGGAGCCAGCCCTGATGTCCCCCATCCGCCAACCCACAGGAATTCCCCCTCTGGTGCAGGTGCTGTCAGTCCTCCATTTTCTTGCAAGTGGCTCATTCCAGACAACAGTGGCCATGTCATCTGGAATGTCTCAGCCAATGTTTTCTAAGGTTTTGTCTAGAGTGTTGTCTGCCCTGACGAAACACATGCGGAGTTACATTATTTTCCCTGAGGAGGTTGATTTGCCCACTGTGAAGGGTGATTTTTATGCCCTTGGACATATTCCCAACATAATTGGTGCCATTGATGGGACCCATGTAGCCTTAGTCCCCCCAAAAGACGATGAGCAGGTGTACAGAAACAGGAAGAGTTACCATTCTATGAACGTCCAGGTGGTCTGTTTGGCTGACCAGTACATCTCCCATGTGAATGCAATGTTCCCTGGTTCAGTGCATGACGCGTATGTGATGCGTAATAGCAGCATCCCTTATGTGATGGAACAGCTACAGAGACAACGTGTGTGGCTAATAGGTGACTCTGGTTACCCCAACCTGCCTTGGCTATTGACCCCAGTGAGGAATCCCCGGACCAGGGCTGAGGAACGGTACAATGAGGCCCATGGGCGAACTAGGAGGATCATAGAAAGGACCTTTGGGGTTCTGAAGGCCAGGTTTAGGTGTCTGCATATGACAGGGGGATCCCTGATGTACTCACCAAAGAAGGTGTGCCAGATCATCGTGGCCTGCTGTATTCTTCACAATCTGGCATTGCGACGTCAGGTGCCTTTCCTGCAGGAGGATGGTCCAGATGGTTGTGTTGAAGCAGCTGTGGAGCCTGTGGAGATGGAAGAGGAGGAAGACTCAGAGGACGACCCAGACAACAGGGACAGAGTTATCCAACAGTATTTTCAGTAGCACACAGGTAAGAATCACACACGCCATTTTAATTTTCCTGAATGCCTCGTGCTTCTCAACTTTGTCTATGACCCCCCAGTTATTTGAAACTGATGTTTGATTCTCCCTTCCCTTTTCAGTGCTGTATGACCCACTGCGTGACTTATGCTTGGTTAGCCCATGGACTAATGCTTATTGATCTCGGTATGTGTTCAGCACAAAGTTTACAGAACATAATTGATCGGTAATGTGTTTTACATTTGTAAATAATACAGCCTGACTCCAGCATGATTTCAGTGCATTGCGTGATTTATTTTTGGTGCTAGATGATGGTACATGATATTCACATGGTGATGGGTGGGGGTGGAGTAATGTCCATGGCAGAGTCCAGTTCTCAGTCTCACAGGTGCATTGTCCATATGCCTGTGGAAGGATGGAGCAGGGGCAGTTCAAGGTTGGACAGGGTGGCAATGTGGGACAGTGGGATGACTTCAGGGGGTATCTCATGCTGGCGGGGGTCTTGACATCCTACTCTGTCTTTTTTTTGGATCTCAGGCTCCTCTTGCGGGGTGGTTGTTCTTCAGCAGGAGGTGGGGTTCTGGTGGCCTGTCGTTGTGGTGGGGCCTCCTGTCCACTAGCGCCGGCGGAGGTGGTAGGCTGTTCCTGGTCCGGGCTAGTGACAGGGGCCCTGTGTGGTGCCACATGGTCCCGCAATGTGTCTTCTATCCGGTGGAGGGCCTGGACTATGCTCCCCATGGCGGTAGAGATGTTGGTGAGATGATTGTTGAACCCCATGTAGCGTTCCTCCTGCTGTGCCTGGATCTCCTGGAACCTGGCCAGTACCGTCGCCATCGTCTCTTGTGAGCGGTGGTAGGCTGCCATGATGGTGGTGAGGGCCTCTTGGAGAGTCGGTTCCCTGGGCCTCTCCTCCCCCCCCTGTCGCACAGCAGCCCTCCGAGTTGCCCTGTTTCCCCCGGACTCTGTCCCCTGGACGGTGTGCCCACTACCACTGCCCCCAGGTCCCTGTTGTTGTTGGGGTGGTGGGTTAGCCTGGGGGCCCTGTAGTGGCAGACACACCGCTGATTGACCTGTCCTAGAGACAGAGCCATGGGCCCGCTGGGTGGGAGCTGTGCTGTTGTTCCCAGAGGGGGTTGGGTCTGCTGTGGCCTGTGTGTGGGGAACCGACTGTCCAGAGGTCCCCGATGGTCCGGGCTGGTCGTCAGGTTCCAGGTCGACAGAGCTGCTGTCATCACTGGGTGCCTCTTCCGGGGGGGGGATGGACATTTCTGGACCCTCCTGGCTGGTGTGTTGGCGTTCGGGTCCTGCATGGGGTAAGGGAGTATGGTTATTGTTTCTGTGTGTGCTATTGTGTGCGATTTATGGGTGCCCTTGTCCCCCAGTGCTGTCATTCCCTTAGGGGAGGTGTTGTGGGGGTGTTGGGGGGGGGTATGTGCAGTGGTCATGCTTAGGTGATGGGTGTCCATAGTTTGTGGTGGCATGCAGGGGTTGGTGTTGGGTGGGTTGTGCTGGGGAGACATTCTCAGGGAGGAAGTGTGATGGGGGGTTGGGGTGAGGGTGGTGGTGGGGGTTGGCATGCTGGGGGGGGGTGAAGTAGTTGAGATTGTACTTACCAGAGTCCATTCCTCCGTGTACTCCGGCGAGGCCATCAGGATGTAGGATGTTTAGTACCTCTTGCTCCCATGCTGTGAATTCGGGTGGAGTGGGTGGGGGTCCCCCGCCAGTCTTCTGCACTGCGATGTTGTGTCGCAAGACCATCGAGCGCACCTTTCCCCGTAAGTCGTTCCAACGTTTGCGGATGTCCTCTCGATTTCTGGGATGCTGTCCCACCGCGTTTACCCTGTCCACGATCCGCTGCAATAGCTCCGCCTTCCTGGCTATAGTGGTGTGCTGCACCTGTGAGCCGAAGAGCTGGGGTTCGACTCTTATGATCTCCTCCACCATGACCCGGAGTTCTTGGTCCGAAAAGCGTGGGTGCCTTTGGGGTGCAATGGGTTGGTGTGGATGAGGTGTGGGGTGGTGTATATGGTGAAGAGTGTGTTGGTGTGTGGTGCTTTGTGCTTCTATGTGGTGTGTGTGAAGGTTTAGTGTGCCTCTGTGTGATGTAGCTCTCTATTCTGTGATGTGTCTCTCTCTCCTTCGTCTATGATCTTCGGTCGTAGGGGTTTGTGGGTGATGTGGGTGTGTGTTTTATAGTTGGTTGGATGTGTGGGAGTGTTGTTTGTATGTGTGTCAGGTGTGTGTATTTCAAATTGTCCAATGTGGCTGTGTTTTGGAGCTGTGTGTGTATTTTGACCGCGGCGGTGTGTCCCGCCAATGGAATACCGCGGTTGAAAGACCGCCGCGTGGATTCGTGGGTCAGAATGGCATGGGCGTGTTTGTGTTGGCGTGACGTGGAGGTTTGGTCATCTCCAGTTTTCCGCGGCCCGCTGATGAGGCGGCCTTCCTTGGATGTCGGGATTTTGGCGGTTTCGCCGTTGTGGGTCAGAATGACCGTGGCCGTTTACCGCGGCCGCGGCGGTAGAATGGCGGACTTCTGACCGGCGGTAAGGGCCTTTTACCGCCGAGGTCAGAATGACCCCTTATGTGTCATCTGAACATGCGGCAAAGATACCAGGTAGCAGTTCACCATTAGGGGAGGGAAGTCAAGCACTCCAAATCTTACTCAAGGAGTTGGTGTTGGATTAGAGATTCAGAACTCAATAATCCAACCAATAAGATTCAATAACCCAATGCCCTTTCAGTGCTTAGTCTTAGCAAGATAAGAAGTACTTCACGTCAACCAAGCACAGCATAATACTGTACATAACTGTTCAAAAGCAGCAAATTATGTCAGGCATTACTAATACCCTTCAGCAGTTTTTGGGCATAAAGCTTATGCTGCTCCAATAAGGCAACCTCATAATGTTCCATTGTGTCACAGTCCCAACTACTTTCTAGGAGTCCTTCCAATAGGGACACAGGGTTAAGAATATCTTTGGGGCAGCTGACCAATCCAGTCATTGTTCCGTTCTGGCAGTTCCTCTCCTCCCTGTTGCAGTGAAGTTCACCACCTTTACCCAGCACCTTGGTTGTTAAGCCCAAGTGTGTAATTGGGGAGGCTGTGTCTGTGAGTTCTGGTGTTTCGGCGGCGCAGTATTGCTAGACTTGGTGTATTCTGCACTGCCCCTGGAGCACAGAGGTCATGGACGTCGTCTCAGCCGAGGTGATTGATGTGCAAGAGGTGTTTACAGGTTCAATATAGATATGCAGATGCTGCACCAGTCATTGGGGTTGTAGTGGTGTTTGTAGCCTATCACTTCTAGCAGTGTGGAATCTTCATCTAGCCCAGAGACAAATCAGACCACCTAAAAAACCCGGATCCACCCTGGAGAGCGTTTCTATCCTGATTCATGCCTATCTGTTGATATGGTTCTTCCCCACATTCTTGCTACTATTTTGTAAGGGATGGAGGATGATGCTCTGAATTCTTTCAGTGCTTTGTGGCCTGTTAAAGCACAATGGTCACAATGGAACTGAGACTGGCTTGAAAGGCCTCTGTCCATGCTTCAGAGATGCTTCTGGGGTGGCTCCTAGATTTCACCTTCACAAAGTGAAGTTAGTCCATCAGTGGTGCTGCTTCAACTTCTCCTTCTTTTTCTCAGCAGCATTACCCTCATGAAAGGGCACAACCAATGTCCCTCCTGAGCAGTTGGTCAGCATTTTCCCTGGGAACTTGGTCTAGGTGCTCTCTCCTGGCAGTCTTAGATAAAGATCCCAGAGTTCGGGTCCGGTACCAATGTCTTGGATAAAGATTCCAGATTTCTGGTCCTGAACCAACCTGGGTGATCGGAATAAGGGCTCAACCGGTCATGGGTTGCTTGGGTTCCAGTTTAGGTAGGACCTTGCTTGATAGTTCAGTTTTGACTGTTCCCACTGAAGCAGGTCCAAGACTGATTTGAAAATAGGTGGGGTGAAACTGAGGTGGCATGGTGTGCAGAATAACAATGGATTTGGATGCAACCTGAGTAATTACCAGTGAATGAGATTAATTCAAGCAATCCACCCATCACTTTTTTGTATACTTCAGCACATCATGTAATAGTGCATGGAGCAAAAGTGTTTAATCAATGACAGCACAAGATTTGGTCAGTTCACAAACCTTTCAGTAATGTACGAGAACCACATAGATGAGAGGAAAATCATCAAACCAAGCAATCAAGATATACCTATATGTTTGTTTATCTGTCGAAATGAAGAAATATATTCATTCTTCAATTTTGCTTGATATTAGTGTTCAAAAGCATTAGAAAGTTAATTAGCATGAAACACTATAAAAGGGAAATAAACCGAGCTGAGAAATAATAGTTATTATCCAAATTAATAAAAACTGCCATGCTTGTCCTTCTGCACTAATAATTTCTAAGCTATATTGGTTGTGTTTTTTTTTCATTTAACAAAAGGGTATATTCAAATGTTAGATCAAAGTACATCATTACCATGGTAGTAGTAATACACTTTTAATTAAAAAATACACCTGTATTGGAATGAAATATGTTTAAATATGTCTCCCTCTTACATTTTTCATGTGCGATATAAAGACTGGTAAATTCCCAATGCAAAGCTTAAAACATTGACCTTTGACCCCCCATTAGGATTGCCTTGGGATTAGGCTGAGGAAACAAAGAAGTGGTACCTAATTTATTCATTGCTTTCTCTACTTAGGCAAAGAGTCTCAAAATAATTTCGGGTCAGATACTCCCATTTATCTTTTATAAACCGTTACCGTTTAACAATAGACCTAGCTGTATCTACCGCAGTGCAGGTTTTCACGTTATCCCAGTGTAAAAGCAGAAATTACAACTAACTAGGAATTGAAAGCCTAATATACCAGTGCAAGACACTATGAAAAACAGATAAAATGGTTGAATAGGCTCCACAAATTGTCTGCATATTTATATAAATAGCGTGAGGTGTTTTGGAAAGTTTGTCTGTTTCAATCGTAAAGGTAGTCTAATGCACCAAGTATTATGTATTGTTCTCATATGAACTTTAATACGTTCGAAATAAGGAACAGTAGAAGCTTGATGTGCCCTACTGATTTTATTTTTGTTTTTTCTACGTATGTATGTATGTATGTATGTATGTGAATATGTATGTTTTTATTTATTTACTTTTTGCTGATCGTTTATACTGTTTTTGGTGATTTTGTCAAGTTATGAAGTTGTATATTCAGTATGGACTCAAGAGATAAAAAAGACGTTGCTTACCTTATTAATTCGGTGCCCAACTGCGGTGTACAACGTACGACCAGACAATGTGCTAATCAAACATTAGAAAATGCATTAACGCACTCAAATAATCTCAATGCAATTTTGAAATATGTATTTGTAACAGAGATGGAGCGTCCAACACAAGATAGTGATGTGAGTGGAGAAAGCTGCTTCTCTGCCTGCAGAAATTCCCACTAGGCCTCAGGTATCAGAAAAACATCAGGAGAGGTAGAGACCATGGCAGGCTCATTCAGGTCATTGACACCACCAGTCACAGAAGCACTCAGATCAATGGCGAATGGCGCACTGCCGTGTGTGTTAGTTCATGTAATATGTTAGGGAAAAATAATTGCTATCGTAAGCGAAGTACTTCAACCAAGAGGACATGCTCATCGCAAATATGATTCGACTAGTTAGGGCATTTGGGAAAATTGTCACGGATGATCTGAGAGAGCGAACCACACAACCTGAATAGCTGACTGAAAAAGAGCGCCTGCAACACAACTAGAGTATAGTCTGTAGAGATATTAATGGTATGGGGAAGAGAAAGGAGCGTATCTTAACTAGGTTGCAAAGCAACTCGTAATTGTATGTGTGGCGTTTCAGCCCCTTGGCTGCAAAATGACAACTGTAAATGTAAGAACAGGGTGCAGCCAAACATGGGGTCAGGGCGCCGTTCTTTGTAACAGCGCCACAGGCTAAACTGTTATAAATGTCCGTTGCTTTTACTATACTCAGTGAACTGCTCTGCCACCGCGTAGCTCCACCAGCAAGTGAAGCCCTTCTGACTTCAACTCTGACCTTGGCCAGAAGTTCGAGGACCTCCTCCACCTGCAGGCTTCTGCCTGAGCCTCATCCCTGGTGTTTAGTGGGAGAGCTCTGCTCTTCTACTGGGCTGCTCTCTGCCTCTTTTCTCTTTTCTCCTCATTTTTTTGTGTGCTGTTTTTGTGGGTCTCGCTTTCTACGCATTCCTCTAACTTTTCTTCGTTTTTCTCGTCACTCCTCTCATTGTCGCTTCTCTTTCACTCTTCTCTCTCACTCTCCCCGCCGCTGCTACCCCCATGCCACTGCCCCCTTCCCTCTCTCATTCACCCCGCAGCTGCTGCACTGCGGCACCACCCGCTTTTTTGTGCTGTTTCCCACCTCCCAGCTGTCCTCTCCTCCCCCTCCCTACTTAATGGCGGCTGCTGTGCGGCCACACCGCTGGCGCGCCGAAGGTGCGCCTAAGGCAAGCCAGTTTGCGACCCAACTGCAACCAGCGCCAGGACCCCTGGACCTGCCACCCGCCTCTGCTACATGCCAGCAGTGCTCATCGCACTTGATGACACAGAAAAAGAAGGACCAACATATATTCATATATCATGTAACCAAAATCGTATAATGTAGTGTGATTTTAGCAAAGAAAAATAGTGTAAGTGGGAAATTGTGCCCTCGGAGTAGTTCGCCATTATTATAAATGAGCTTAATTAATCATGAAGAATTGAAAAATGTAGTAATCCGTCATAATTGCAAATGTGTTCTATGATTTTCTTGTTGAAACTGTTTTATGCTTAGCTTAAATTTAGTAGAGGCTTTGGCTTAGTCGCCTGGCCTCAAATTTAACTGCATGGTTTTCACTTTGATTAACAAAAGACATTATTCTGTATTTTTCCAATAGAGATGACTAATACACTTATCTCCAAGGTTTCGTGCTAGGCTGGTTTCATCCCCTTTGATACAAGGTCAGCTCCTGCAGGTGCGGACAATAAAGGCTTTAAGATAAAATTAATTGGCAAACTTTGTTGCAACTTGTGTTCCAAGGCTCCAAGGACAATGTATGCATAAATGAGTACTAGGAGAAAGACACTATTCATTGGTCAAATTGAAGCCACCCTACGAACCCTCCAATGGAAGACCCTGAAGTATTTGGAATGTTTCTTACTTAAACCCACTGGACAAGGAGAAGTCAGCCATTTTCCTTGATGCCATCTTTGAAGCCAAATGCCAGACGTCATCTTGGACGACATCTTGATGCCCTTTTCTCTATCCCAGAGAAAGAGACTTTGAGAATTCTCACCCTAGAATCTTTAACTTTATTTTGCCCCGTCTGGCCCATGCAGTAACTTTGCCCCACTCTCCTTGCTGCCGCAAGGAAACTTGCCCTTAACTCTGCCCCTTTGAAATCTGCCCCATGCTGATCGAACCGGTCCCTGAAGGACGAAGATTTTCCTTGTATGCTGATTGTATTTGGTAATTATGAAAGGATAATTGTATTATGCATTGTGTTTTCCTTCTTAGGTACCAACTGCTATTTTGATAGGGCCTAAGCTAGAAGTTTTCCAAATTTGTGTTGACTAAATTCGTTTTGCATGAAGCCCCACATGCCAATGCTAATTAGAGGTTAGTCGAGGTATTCACTTGACGCACCATGCTGAATTGAAATCTTGTTATGCTGACCGATGTATGCAATAAGTCAAATTCAGTTACTCATATTAGTGATTTGTATTGCTATAACCGAGTGCATTATAATTCAGATTTTGCATAGATTGTGTTTCTTTCGTCGTTATGGAAAGCTAGTAATGTTCGTATACATATATCATTTGATTTTGAGACTCATATATATTGTTTTAGCTTTGTTAATATAGGGAAATAAACTCATTAACTTTTAATAAACTGGTGTGGTTATTCATGACTGAAAGGTCATGTTGCGTCAAATTACTGACTGTTATTGATTCCTAATGTGTTATTTTGATCTAGTAATAGAGTATTGGGTATCGATTACAATAGCTATTGATTATTGATTTAGGTGATCCGACTATTCTAGGATGAGGAGAGCCCAACTCGGCTAAAAGGTTCACCGACCTCCAACGTGTCCAGGTACAGGTAATTTATAAAGACTGGACGCGTTATCAGTAGATGGTAGCAGAGATTGATGGTTTGGCCCTTTGGGACCCCATCCAAACAATAGACGGAGTCAAGTTAGAATTTTATTTGATAAAACAAGTTGGAGAGATGATGATGCCCTAAATCCCCAATGACTTTCCCGGAATCTCAGAGCTTGCGAATGGAGGAAATGGAGGTGTGGGAATGTTTCCGGCGTTTTTAGTGACGGTATGAGAGAAGTTAGGGTTTTGCGCTTGCACAGCTTATTGCCGCTGATTAATTGAGAAGTTTGTGAGGATTTTAGGGGGTTACGATCTCCAATTAAAAGATTTTAGAGGAGTGTTACTCCAAAGTGTGAGAGTAGGGAAGTCGTCGAACTTCACATGTGTGTAGCGCTTTGTGCAGGAAAATTGTCCATGTGGTTGTTGATGTTGAGACGGGCCCTGCGAGGTCAAGAGACTCCGGAGTATGTTGAAAAGTGTATGAGACACTTGATTGATGTTGTAATCTGTTCGGTTTAAGAGGTTGATCGGGCGTGGTCAACGAGTCAGTATGAATATTGAGGAATGAAAGAAAATTTTCAACTTTGAGACTTGACGAATTCTAAGGTGCACTAGAATAGTTCATTGATCAGTTGAGAGTAAAGTTTGCGGGTCAAATTTTGCTTGCGAGAGCAGGAAACCGAGAAAGATGGAATAACTGCAGAGGCTAGTGAAAAATCCCTAAGGTTTCTGAAGCAATTGTATTACCCTTCCTGTAGTAAACCGACAAATTTGTTTTCTTCTTTTTGGTTAGTGCTCGCGATATATTGCGGAAATTAGTTTTTGAGTGAAGCTGAATGAAGGAAGACAAGCTGCGGGACTTTGTCAGCCACAGTGTGTGAGTGTGACGTCACTAGGAGCCGCGCTGGGATAGGTTGGTTGGTGAGAAGGGTCGCGCACGGATTGGACGCAGTCTGTGAAGCGCAATTGGTGGGGAAAGGCAAGAGAAGAGTATTCCGGGAATTAAAGTCACTTATTGATTACATATTTTAGAAAAATAAAAGACGGAAAGATGAAATTTTTCAAAGCATTTAAGAGTGCTTTGAGGGGAGATGTATATATTAAAGCAAATATAGGAGAAGAAACACCGCCTGAGGGTACACCAGCTTACATCGTGATTGAAGAAAAGGGTGTCGCACCATGTCTTTGGCTAAAGCAATGGTGCAAATTAACAGAAAAGCATGGAAGTGTAGCATTCCCTATCCATGGGTCGTTTAATCTAAGAGTTTTGGAGAATCTAAGATTCGCGCTATACGACATGAAAGTACCTCCAAGACCAGCACAGTTTGAGGCATTAGCAATTTGGGAGCTAATAGCTAGAAACTAACAACAAAAGAAATTTGAGACAAGAGTGAGAAAAGTAGAAAAGACACTAGCGGATGCTAGATGGGATAGCACACAAAAGGTTTGGGCATCAGACGTACTGCAGGGAATTAAATTGTTTCCAGCAATTACTGATGAAGCAGAGATGGAAGGAAGGAAAGCTACCTATAAAACAAACAGGAGTCAGTCCAGAGATAGAGAAAACAACAGAAATTCGAAAACATCAGACGAGTCAGATGATGAGGAGTTCATTATAGAATTGCTAAATGATCGCCCGCCACCATATGTGGAAAGCAAAAAAGGCTCAAGCACTAGTACTGCCCCTCCAGAACCAATACAAGGTAATGTGACACCGAATTTGAGAATATCACAGAGGCAGAGCAATTCCGATATGCCCTTTGCATCACAAACACCACAAATTCAGAGGATATATCCTGACGTGCCTAAATTGAATCCTGTCGATAATTATCAGCCGCCGGTTCAAAGGCGCTGCTGTGTTGAGCACAATCTGGGAATGACTTCTGATTTAATGGCGCAGGGAGGACAGAATTTGAAGACCGACATTGATTCAAGCCGAATCAACACAAATTTTGATGCCTCAAAAGCAGGTACAAGAAGTGCCGAGGTACACTCGTGTAACAGAGAGACAGATAGGTATGCCAGCAATGATGAACCATAATGTGGGGATTAACATGCCACAGAATTCGGGGAACAGACAGAATCCAGATGCAATATCTCTGCCTGTCACTGTAGGTCCGTCAGTGCCATTGTATATACAGGCAAACCCAAACGTATGCGATCAAGGGATAATGACACAAAATGAGACAGGGAGAAGAGGCATAGAAAACACTCCAGAAACGACTCCGGTAGGAAAAGTGCCAAATGTATATTGGTCTTTGTCGGAATTTAGCCCAATTCCAATTTGTGCTCCGTCAACTGTGGTAAGGTCAAATCCACCACTAATAGTACCGCTAACTTCAAAAACTGAAATGTTGCAGCAGCCATCAGTAGCAGTTGATGTAAGTGCTACATTGATGGGACTGAACGCACAACAGTTAACACAATGGTTCAACAGTCTGAACTCCCCACAGAGTACACCTAGCGGGAAGGGAGAAGAATACCTGAATAAAATAGGATTGGGCATGGAAGCAGATGAACTAGTAGAGGGAACGATGGGTCTGAACAGGTTAGAATCATACACAGAAGAAGAGCTGAGATACATGTGCCCTAGGATTACAAGAGAAGTAAGCAGCATACATAAAAAGTTACAAGAAAATGCAGACAGAAACAAGATCGATATAGGTAAGACTAAAAACTTGAGCAGAAGTTACAGGCTAGACTTTGAGACAAAAGATTTTGAACACATGAGATCTGCAGGGATGAAAGCACACCTTAAGGAGATACTGCAGAGCGCGCAGGTCTGGAGATGTTTAGACAAGTGGGAAAGTAGATGGGTTAAGAAAAAGGACAAAAAGAAAGAAAGTACCCCAGATCGGAATGAAAAAGCACAACAGAATGACGACCTGATAACCATGTTACCAATGAGAGAAACAGCAGGGAGAAAACTTGTACATTTACCGTGGCACAGGTGCGATATTCAATCCTTTACGGACAATTTCCCTAAATTAAGAGAGAAACCGATTGAATAGTATCAACAAACAGATAGATTTGTGAAACTCGCAAAATGTCTTTGGGAAGACCTGAACACCCTATTTGAAATTGTGGTTCCGGCAGATTTGTGGGAAGATTGTAATAGGGCTGTAGGTTGGCCGACAAGTGAACCAGAAAGAGATAGGGACACAGGTGCACCATCACCTATGGTAATGAGTTTATACCATAAGGTGATTGAGCACTTGAAAACAAAGGTTGCGTCAAAAAATGTGGATTGGCAGAGGATTGACAGAATGGCACAAGAAGTTAAAGAGTCAATACATGCGTACTATGAGAGATTGTTGAAAGCGTTTAAAAGTTACAGTGGCACGGAAACGATTGAGGCAAAGGACATGCTCCACTTTGTGTTCAGATTTGTGGAAGGGTTGAGACCCGAGATTAGTCAGATGATTAAAATGCATTTGATTTGTTGGCAGTCAAAGTCGATCGACGAAGTGTTGAACTATGCAAAATACTGCAGTGATGAGATTGAGACAAAGCAGAAAAGGTTGAAAGAAAAGGTGATGGTGATGCAGCTTAGAGCAGCTCAGACAGGTTTGCAAGGTTTACAAGGTTTTCAACAACAGTTGCCGCAGCAGCAACAGCAGGGAAATGCTATGTTTCAGCCACAAATGAGAGGCAGAGGCCGAGGAGGTTTTGAGAACAATGGTCCTGATTAAAATACTGTTATGATTCCAAATGGTATACAGGCAATGAAGAAGGTGATGCCATGTCACACGTGCGGAATCGTCGGGCATTGGAAACGGGAGTGCCCAATGATGGTGCAGGAAGTTGTAAGTCAGCAAAGCAATGATGTCAATGCATTTCAGAATATGAGAGGACCGAAATTGAGAGGTCCAAATCCAAATTTTCTAAATAATATAAATCAGATGCAGGGGTTACAACCCATACAACCACAGCAGGTGCAAATGCCCCGTGCACAAATGGCACAGTTGCAGCCAATGCAACAGCAGTTTCCTATGGTACCTAATCAGCAAATGCAAATACCCTTAGCACCAATGAATCAGCAACAAGTAATGCTTCCTCAACAGGTCGCGGGTCCAGGGATGAACCAAAATGACACAGTACACCAATTCCCATTACACAGTGAGAACGGAATAAACGATGCGTGGGAGAGAGAAAGTTCAGATGAGGAGGGAAATTGTATGCTTGCAGCATCCTTGGAAGTTGATCAAAAGGGTCCATATGTGGAAGGAAGAGTTATGGGTCACCGTGTTTTGTTCTTGGTTGACACCGGAGCTACACGCTCTACAGTTAGAAGCATCGAAGTACCAAATTTGCCACTTTCAGGGAGAACAGTTCAAATAGTAGGAGTAGCAAATAGGTACCTGACAAACCCAATCACAGATCCAGTGCAAGTCAGAATTGGTAACTATCAACGGTCACACAAATTTGTGGTGTGTGACTCAAGCCCGATATCATTATTAGGGAGAGATTTATTGTGTAAATTGGGATGCTCGATTATGTGTTCAAATGATGGAATTAAAATTCAGACAAACAGTGATGAGGAAGAAGAGGACAGTTTAGGAGGAGACGAAGTGGAAACTGTCGATGAAGTGTATCCCCTGATTACTCTTTATCCAATGCTCACTGAAGCAGATATTCCTGCTGAGTTACAGGAGACAGTTGAAAGGGAAGTGTGGGATATGACAGGGAAAGAAGTAGGATTGGTCAAAGGAGTAGAACCAGTGAAAGTGACCATAAAACCCAATGTACATTTTCCCCAGACACCACAATACCATATGCCGCAAGACACCCTCATGAAAGTCGCCCAACTCATTGACGAGTTTGTGAAACAGGGAGTACTGAAAGAAGTGCTAAGTAGTCCATGTAATTCACCAATCATGGGACTAATAATACCGAGTGGAAAGGTCCGGATTGTTCAGGATTTGAGGAAAATAAATGACATAATAGTCAAATGTTGTCCCGTAGTACCAAATCCAGCTGTGATAATGTTTCAAATTCCCTGTGATGCTGAGTGGTTCTCCGTCATCGACTTATTACAAGCTTTCTTTTCTGTGCGTCTTCATGAGGACAGCCAATTTCTCTTTTGTTTCAAATTTTTGGACAGGGTCTACAGTTGGTGTCGAATTCCTCAAGGGTTTTCGGAGTCACCATCAATTTTCAATCAGATTCTAAAGAAAGATTTGGAATCATTGGAATTACCATTTGAATCAACCTTGGTACAGTATATTGACGATTTGCTGATCGCATCCAAGACAGAAAATGACTGTACAGCTGACACCATTGCCCTATTGAACCATTTGGGAAGGAACGGACACAAAGGGGCATATTTATACTCCGTTTGCGCCGGATTTGCGTCGTTTTTTTTAACGCAAATTCGACGCAAAACTAACTCCATATTTATACTCTGGCGTTAGACGCGTCTAGCGCCAAAGTCCATGGAGTTTGCGTCACTTTTTAGCGTGGACACCTACTTTGCGTTAATGATATGCAAGGTAGGCGTTCCCGTCTAAAAAATTGACTCCGAGGCATGTGCGCCGTATTTACACTCCCGGGCAAAAATCACGCCCGGGAGTGGGCGGGTCAAAAAAAATTACGTTCAGCCGCTTTTGCGTCATTTTTTAGTGCCTGGTCAGGGCAGGCGTTAAGGGACCTGTGGGCTCGGAAGGAGCCCAGAGGTGCCCTCCCATGCCCCCAGGGACCCCCTCTGTCACCCTTGCCCACCTCAGGAGGACGCCTAAGGATGGAGGGACCCATCCCAGGGAACATGAGGTAAGTTCAGGTAAGTAATTTTTAAATTTTTTATTGTGGCATAGGGGGGCCTGATTTGTGCCCCCCTACATGCCACTATGCCCAATGACCATGCCCAGGGGACAGAAGTCCCCTGGGCATGGCCATTGGGCAAGGGGGCATGACTCCTGTCTTTACTAAGACAGGAGTCATTTCAATGGGGGTTGGGAGTTAAAAAAAATGGCGCAAATCGGGTTGAGGCGAACATTTTGCCTCAGCCTGACTTGCCCCATTTTTTGGCGCCCAAGTTCCATATTCCCCTACGTCGGCGCTGCCTGGTGTACGTCATTTTTTTTCACGCACACCAGGCAGCTCCGCCGGCTAACGCCGGCTAACGTCATTGAATAAATACGGCGCCCGCATGGCGCTTCAGAATGGCGTTAGCCGGCGTTAGATTTTTTGACGCACAACTGCGTTGGCGCAGTTGTGCGTCGAAAAGTATAAATATGGCCCAAAGTGTCCCCTTCAAAATTACAGTTCTGCCAGAAGAAAGTGAAATATTTGGGTCACCAAATAGAGAAAGGGTCGAGAAGAATTATGAAAGAGAGAATAACAAGCGTACTTCAAATGAGTCCACCGAAGACGAGAAGAGAGGTGAGAACGTTTTAGGGAATGGTGAGCTACTGTCGCCAATGGATTCCCAATTTCTCAACTCTAGCAAAACCTTTACTGAAACTGACCCAGAAAGATGCGCTGGATGAAATAGTGCTGAAAAGAGATGAGATGGATGCTTTTATTGAATTAAAGGAATGCATGTGCAGGGCTCCAGCTTTAGGTATGCCTGATTACACAAAACCTTTTACATTGTTTTGTCATGAACGTGATGCATGTTCCTTGTCTGTCTTGACTCAAGCCCATGGTGGCGTAAACAGACCAGTAGCATTTTTTTCAGCTACTTTGGATCCGGTCGCAGCAGCACTGCCAGGGTGCTTGCGTGCTGTAGCAGCAGTTGGTATCAGTCTAAATCAGAGTGAAAGAACAGTGATGGGATATCCTTTAACAGTCATGGTCCCTCACTCAGTCGAGATACTTTTGACACGTTCCTGAACACAGCACATGACCGGTGCTAGGCTTACAAGGTACGAGACAATAATTTTGGGTTCACCTAATGTGCAGCTGAAAAGGTGCACTACGTTGAATCCAGCAACCTTGTTTCCCAGTGAAAATGTCGAAATTGAGAACGCTGAAGACATCGAGCACGACTGTCTTCAGGTAAATGAATTTTGTACAAAACCAAGACCTGATATCAAAGACACCCAATTGGAAGAAAACGATCAAGTTATTTTTGTTGATGGTTCATGTTTAAGAGATGCACTAGGAATATTGAAAGCAGGATATGCTGTATGTACAATAACAGGTGTTCTGGAAGCATCTTGGCTTCAAGGAGTTTACTCTGCACAAGTAGCGGAACTGGTAGCACTTACTAGAACTTGCCAACTTTCTGCATTAATGAAAGTCACCATTTACACTGACAGTCAGTACGGATTTGGAATAGTGTATGACTTTGGACAGTTGTGGTCACAAAGAGGCTTCATGACCTCTTCAGGATCACCAGTGAAAAATGGTGAAAGAATAAGAGAATTGTTACATGCCATCCAGTTACCAGGAGAAGTAGCAGTGGTAAAATGCAGTGCACACTCAAAATCACAAGACTATGGGCCTGATTCCGAGTGACCGCCGCCCGCCTTGCGGGAACCGCTATATGGCCGCTCCGCGGTCGAAAGACCGCAGAGGCCATTCAGGCTTTCCCGCTGGGCTGGCGGGCGACCGCCAGAAGGCCGCCCGCCAGCCCAGCGGGAAACCCCTCCCCACGAGGAAGCCGGCTCCGAATGAAGCCGGCGGAGTGGGTATGTGCGACGGGTGCAGTTTGCACCCGTCGCGTATTTCAGTGTCTGCATTGCAGACACTGAAATACACAGTGGGGCCCTCTTACGGGGGCCCCGCGGCACCCCCTACCGCCATTCTGTTCCTGGCGGGAGACCCACCAGGAACAGGATGGCGGTAGGGGGTGTCAGAATCCCCATGGAGGATTCTCCCGAGCAGCGGAAAGTCGGCGGGAGACCGCCGACTTTCCGTTTCTGACCGCGGCTGAACCGCCGCGGTCAGAATGCTCGACGGAGCACCGCCAGCCTGTTGGCGGTGCTCCCGTGGTCGGTGACCCTGGCGGTCACCGACCGCCAGGGTCAGAATGACCCCCTATGTTTCTTTGGGAAATGGGTATGCAGATCAAGGCGCAAGGTTTTGCGCATTGAACTGTATATTGGTCAGAGACGAATGGAACTTGATAAACAAGCCAGAACTTGAACCGAGTGAAGCTTTTGCTCTAAAGGTTGTAGATACAATCGATGAATTGAAATCCCTACAGAACGATGTTAGTGAAGATGAGAAACTCTCATGGAGCAAATTACAATGCGTAAAGAAACCAGATGATTTGTGGGTTTCAAGTGAATGGAGATTGGTTCTACCAAACAGTCTTTTGATGTAGTTAGCCAGACTGTATCATGGACAAGCCCATCTTGGAAGGGATGCCATGGTTAGGCTATTCAAAATGGATTGGTTTAATCCCAAATTCCGTCAAGTTGCTGAAGCTGTTTGCCATTGTTGCATCATTTGCCAACTAATGAATGCAGGGAAGGGAACAGTAGTAAATTTGAGCCACATTGGAAGAGCAGGTGGTCCATTCAGCAGGATGCAAATGGATTTTATTGAGATGCCTGTGCATGGAGGCTTGAAGTATGTGTTGGTGATTGTGTGTATTTTTAGTCACTGGATTGAAGCATACCCTACACGCAGAAATGACATTCTCACAGTTGCAAAACTACTCTTGAGAGAACTAATACCACGTTTCGGATTCCCGATCTCCTTAGAATCAGATAGGGGAAGTCACTTCAATAAGGAAGTAATAAAATTACTTTGTGCAGCGCTGAACATTGAGCAAAAATTGCATTGTAGCTACCGCCCTGAAGCATCAGGACTAGTGGAGAAAATGAATGGCACATTGAAATCGAGGATGGCAAAAATATGTGCATCAACAAACTTGAAATGGCCTGACGCATTGCCCTTGGTGTTAATGTCAATGAGAAACACCCCTGACAGAAAGACTGGACTGTCCCCGCATGAGATCCTCATGGGCAGAGCCATGAGGCTTCCAGCAGTTCCTGCAAATGCTCTTTTGAATATTACAGATGATATGGTGTTGGACTACTGCAAAGGTCTAACTGATGTGGTACGCTCTTTTTCTCACTAGGTGGAGGCATCCATCTTGCCACCGATCCAAGGTCCAGGACACGCCCTGAAAGCAGGTGACTGGGTCGTGATAAAGAAGCACGTGAGGAAGTCGTGTCTGGAACCCCGTTGGAAAGGACCTTTCCAAGTGATTCTGACAACTACCACCGCTGTGAAGTGTGCGGGAGTTCCCAACTGGATTCACGCCAGTCACACGAAAAGGGTTACGTGCCCCACAGAAGAGGAAGTTGAAGCGCTGAAATCACCAGTGACTGACAAAAGAGTACCAGGCACTGAGACAGAACAAAAAGAACCTGGAGGCGAACAAGCAGAAATAGAGGAGGGAGAGATATTTTCTGAGGAAGAAACAACTGATTCATTTGAGGAGGACCAAGGAGAAGCCTCAGGAAGTGACGAACGTCCTGAAGGTGACAAAGAGCCTGAGACAGGTGAAGGAGCAGGAGAGCCTGATCAGAGGAGGGCTTTCCCAGAAGCAAACAATACAGGAAAAGAAAAAGAAAACTTGATTGATCTCCTAGGGGGAGAAGACAAGACAGGACAGAGTGAAACTGTTCAAAGTCTTCCAGAACCGGGTGCAGGTCCATCAGGTGAAAACAGTGCGAAACGGAGACAAAGCATATCGCCAGTGAAATTAAGAACTAGGGAAATATTAAACGAAAGTGAAGGGCCAAAATTGAAAGAGAAAAGAAAAGAAGTGTCTCTCGCAATAACAACACCAAGTGAAGAGAAAGACCCGGCCAAGGAAGAAAGTACCAGCGAGAGAGAATCAAAAGGAGATGCAAAATTGAAAAGGAAAAGAATACCGAGCAGAAGATATTCTGGTCCGGAGTGGGCATACATAGCCACTAACGATTGGTCAGACAAATTCCTATCTCTCAGTCTTGAGAACGAAGAAGCAGAATGTCACTTTGGTACCTGAAAAGTGAGATTCCATGAACCTTACCGAATAAGACATTGATAACCTGATTGACTTTGAAACCGATTTTGAGACAAAGCTGCTAAACCGATAAGAGACTAAGCTGCTAAAAAGAACCGTGTGAACATTGAACTCGTTCAGCTTTATATATATATATATATCTGCAAATCTGATTTGATAAAGTGTCTTCAACTTTCTGATTCTATATAGATCATGACAGGCTACACTACACAGGGACATAAAATGAAGTGTTGTAAATACATGTGTATAGGTCTAATAACTGCATGTGTACTAATCATTATAACAATAGTTTTTGGAATGCATGGAAAGAATGAGAGAGACGCGAATGATGCTTCTACTTCTAAACCTATTACTGAACTAATTCCTTTGAAGAAACTCGAACAAGACGAAAGACATTTGCATGATAAGAAGGAACTTTCGTCCAACGTTTTCTATCGCTTGTTGATTGAGTATGTTGAGACAATGGATGCAAAAGATTGTTATGTATGCACACAAATACCTACCTCAGTAATGGAAGGGGTGACATATCATAGCATGCCTCTTACATATGGAATTACATGTAGTTTAATAATGACCAGATTTTATGGTCAGGAGTATATTCACTATTTTTATTCCAATCAAGATGTCGTATTCGCATATATCCCTATATTAGAGTACCTGAGTAAAGTAGCAAGAGATTATTATATAAAATTAATGAGGGGTTTCTTTGAGCCATTGTAACCTTTTCACACAGCTTACGCTCACAGAGAAAACCTTACATGCTTGCTTTCTCCGATGGAGAAAAGTTTTTTAGATCACACTGACGATAGGAGGAAAGCGGGGAAGGAGAAATTAGAAAGGGAATTACACAAAAGGACATCTGTAGATAACTATGCTTTTGCCGTGATAAAGACACAAGGGAAAATAGCTTTAGATGCATTACACGTAGGGAGGTTCTGTGTACATAGACATAAATCATATTATGACACAGTCTTTGTGGGAACGAGTGAATATAAACATACGTTTTTGTTTCAACCCAAATGGACTTTCATGCTGAATGGACAAGACCCAGTTATTCCAGGGGTATATTCTATTTGTGGACTTAACGCCTATTATCGTCTTCCTAAAGGATGGTATGGGAGATGTTATTTGGGAATAGTGTTCCCAAAGGTTTATCAATTGGACGACTTAAAGAAATTCCCAAAGCTGTCTGAATCACATCATGTTCAGAAAAGGGAGACAGCTTCTGGTGTGGTAGGAGATATATTTGGAGCAATGATTCCTTCAGTGGGAGTCATATTGAATTCAATTAAAATACGAAAGTTGTCTACTATTGTGGATAACATGCTGACAAAATTCTCAGGAGCTATAATCCTGATGGATGCTGAACTTGCTGCAGAAAGAGCTATGACTCTTCAAAATCGGCTTGCCTTAGACATTCTTTTAACAAAGGATGGCGGCGCTTGCAAAATGCTTGGTAGACGTCACTGTTGTACTTATATTCTGGACAACAGTGGGCAAATTAGAAAATTGCTTACAAATTTAACTAACGAAAGTACAGATTTGAAAGAATTGAAAGAACCAGGAGTATGGGAGAAGGTTGGAAAAGGATTTGCTTCTGTGGGAAATTGGCTCAGCAACATTTGGAATGGATTATTACTGAAAATAGTAAAAGGAATATTAATAGTATTCATTTGTTTATTAGGTATTTGGGGAATATGGAAAGCTATTAAAATATTGAAAACAAGGAACAAAAGAAGAAGAGAAGAGAAAATAGAAAACAAAATAATAGAAATATACAGAGAAAAATCAAAGGGAACCAAAAGAAAGAGGGAATTGACTGAAGTGCCAAATTACTAAAACAGAATTTTAATGGAATACATTTTGTGGGAAGATTTGATGTGATGACATAATTAGTCATCAGAGGAGGGATTGATGACGCAGAAAAAGAAGGACCAACATATATTCATATATCATGTAACCAAAATCGTATAATGTAGTGTGATTTTAGCAAAGAAAAATAATGTACGTGGGAAATTGTGCCCTCAGAGTAGTTCGCCATTATTATAAATGAGCTTAATTAATCATGAAGAATTGAAAAATGTAGTAATCCGTCATAATTGCAAATGTGATCTATGATTTTCTTGTTGAAACTGTTTTATGCTAAGCTTAAATTTAGTAGAGGCTTTGGCCTAGTCGCCTGGCCTCAAATTTAACTGCGTGGTTTTCACTTTGATTAACAAAATACATTATTCTGTATTTTTCCAATAGAGATGACTAATACACTTATCTCCAAGGTTTCGTGCTAGGCCGGTTTCATCCCCTTTGATACAAGGTCAGCTCCTGCAGGTGCGGACAATAAAGGCTTTAAGATAAAATTAATTGGCAAACTTTGTTGCAACTTGTGTTCCAAGGCTCCAAGGACAATGTATGCATAAATGAGTACTAGGAGAAAGACACTATTCATTGGTCAAATTGAAGCCACCCTATGAACCCTCCAATGGAAGACCCTGAAGTATTTGGAATGTTTCTTACTTAAACCCACTGGACAAGGAGAAGTCAGCCATTTTCCTTGATGCCATCTTTGAAGCCAAATGCCAGATGTCATCTTGGACGACATCTTGATGCCCTTTTCTCCATCCCAGAGAAAGAGACTTTGAGAATTCTCACCCTAGAGACTTTAACTTTAATTTGCCCCGTCTGGCCCATGCAGTAACTTTGCCCCACTCTCCTTGCTGCCGCAAGGAAACTTGCCCTTAACTCTGCCCCTTTGAAATCTGCCCCATGCTGATCGAACCGGTACCTGAAGGACGAAGATTTTCCTTGTATGCTGATTGTATTTGGTAATTATGAAAGGATAATTGTATTATGCATTGTGTTTCCTTCTTAGGTACCAACTGCTATTTTGATAGGGCTCAAGCTAGAGGTTTTCCAAATTGTGTTGACTAAATTTGTTTTGCATGAAGCCCCACATGCCAATGCTAATTAGAGGTTAGTCGAGGTATTCACTTGACGCACCATGTTGAATTGAAATCTTGTTTTGCTGACGGATGTATGCAATTAGTCAAATTCAGTTACTCATATTAGTGATTTGTATTGCTATAACCGAGTGCATTATAATTCAGATTTTGCGTAGATTGCGTTTCTTTCGTCGTTATGGACAGCTGGTAATGTTCGTATACATGTATCATTTGATTTTGAGACTCATATATATTGTTTTAGCTTTGTTAATATAGGGAAATAAACTCATTAACTTTTAATAAACTGGTGTGCTTATTCATGACTGAAAGGTCATGTTGCGTCAAATTACCGACTGTTATTGATTCCTAATGTGTTATTTTGATCTAGTAATAGAGTATTGGGTATCGATTACAATAGCTATTGATTATTGATTTAGGTGATCCGACTATTCTAGGATGAGGAGAGCCCAACTCGGCTAAAAGGTTCACCGACCTCCAAAGTGTCCAGGTACAGGTAATTTATTAAGACTGGACGCGTTATTACACTCAACCCAGGACGCAACAACAACAGTAAGCAGGCATCACCAGCAGACTTCCTCTGACCTTTCAGCTGCCTCCGCTGCCGCCAAACCCACACCGCCACCAAGTTCTGGGGCCCAGCACAACTCATTTGCAACAACACACCAACTCCAAAAAAGTGCATCCTCCTTAACGTCCGCTCCCAACACGAATGCCACTCTCCTCACCGAGACCTGGACCAACACCACCTCATCGCCGTTGCCATTCCCCAAGGATACAAGATCACCCAGAAGGACCGCCCCAGCCGCCCTGGTGGAGGGGTATCGCCATCGCCCACAAATCCAACATCCGACTGAGCACACACTCCGAAGACCCCACTATCCTAATGGAACACCTCAATTTCAAACTACAAACCAGCCCGACACCCACCCTCAGAGGAACCCTCATCTACTACCCACCGGGACCCCGCGCATCCTTCTCAGAATCCATCACGGACTGCAGCACTGCACAAGCCATCGCAGCCACCAACTACACCCTGCTAGGAGACGTGAGCTTCCACCTTGATAACCTACAAGACCCCAACACCACATCTCTCCTAGACAACCTCACAGCCTAGGGCTCCAACAGATCGTGACAGAACCAATGCACTCAGCAGGACACAACCTCGACCCCATTTTCATAACAGAAACATCAATCACCTTCAGCCACACCTCCAAACTTCCATGGACAGACCACATTTGCATCCAATTCACCTTCAACTCACCCTCCATCTCCAGACCTCGGCACCAACCATCTCACAGAGACTGGGCAAGAGTCACGGACGACGACCAGCTCACCAACACCCTTGCTAACTCCACCCCTTCCTTCGCACACAAAGATGACCCGAACACCACAGCACGCACTTTGCATGAATGGATCACCGACTGTGCCAACAACATAGCCCCCCTTAAGAAAAACAACAGCACCCACGCCAAGAAAGCCAGCTGGTTCACCAAAGAACTCAGGAAATCCAGAATCACCTGTTGTTGACTCGAGAAAATCTGGAGAAACACCAAATCCACAGAAGCTCAAAACAACTTCAGAATAGGCACCACCACAAATCACCAACTCATCAGAAGCACCAAAAGAAAAGCAATACAAGAAAGCGTCTCCTCACACGCACACAACAGCAAGGATCTTTGCTGCATCATAAAGGAGTTCGCCCAACCCAACAGTGAAACAACAGACATCCCACCCTCACAAAACCTCTGTGACAGACTCAACACCTACTTGGACCACAAAATCAAGACCATCTATGATAGCTTCAAAGCAGACAACTCACGTGCAGAAACCCCTCCACCAGACCCCAAACCAACAAACCAACAATCACTTACTGAACCCCCCTCACCACCTATGCCACTCTGACGACAATGAAGTCCATACATTCCGAGGCCCCCACGGACCCATGCCCCCACCACATCTTCAACAGAGCCGCTGACATCATCGCCCCTAAGCTCTGCCTCACCATCAACCGCTCCCTAGCTGGCACAGCCTTCCCCGATGACTGGAAACACGCCGAGATGAACCCCCTCCTCAAGAAACCTCGGCAGACCCCACCCACCTCAAAATATTCAGGCCCATCTCACTTCTCCCATTCCCAGAGAAAGTCATCGAGAAAGCCATCATCAGCCAACTCGCCATTTTCATCGAAGTCCACAACATCCTAGACGTCTCCCATTTCGGATTTTAAAAAAAACACAGCACCAAAGCAGCCCTCCTGGCTGCAACTAATGACATCCACTTCCTGCTGGACAAGGGAGAGATGGTGGCACTCATCCTGCTAGACCTATATGCGGCCTTCGACACAGTCTCCCACCACACCTTGATACGCAGACTTCACGAAGCCGGCATCAGAGACAGCGCACTCGACTGGATCCACTCCTTCCTCTCCGGCAGAACCCAACGAGTGAGACTCACCCCCTTCTTCTCTGACTCCACACCCACCACCTATGGAGTCCCCCAGGGATCCTCCCTCAGCCCTACTCTGTTCAACATCTACATGACCCCACTGACCGCCATCGTCATGAGCTACGAAATCAACATTGTCTCCTAAGCAAAGGACACCCAACTCATCCTCTCCCTATCCAACAAACCCAGCACAGCCAGCCACAACTTCCACAAAGGCATGGGAGCAATAGCCAACTGGATGAAAAACAGCTGCCTCCAACTCAACGCAAAGAAGATAGAAGTTCTCATTATGGGCCAACAACCCGACGCATGAAACGACACATGGTGGCCACCCACCCTCGGAAACCCGCCCACTCCCACGAACCAAGCCCTAAACCTCAGGATCATCCTGGACGCCAAACTCAACATGGACCAACAAATCAGCTCAGTCACATCCACCTGCTTCCACACCCTACGCAAGTGGATCCCCCTGGAACACAGAAAGACCGTCACACCTTATCACCAGCAGACTGGACTGCGGCATCATGCTCTCTGCTGGGATCAACAAAAATCATACCCACAGACTACAGAACATCCAGAACACCACAGCCAGACTGGTCTTCGACCTGCCCCGACACTGCGACACCTCTCAGCACCTGCAAACACTTTACTGGCTTCCACTAGAAAAAAGAATCCCCTTCAAGATCCTCATCCACACCCACAAAGCCCTCCATGACACCTGACAAGCCAATCTGAACAGCCGAATAAACTTCCACGTACCCCACAGGACCCTCCAATCAGCCTAGCTCTCCCTTGCCGAAGTACCTTGCATCACGAAATCAAGAACAGGGGGACGCTCTTTCTCTCACATTTCAGCCACAGCCTGGAACACACTCCTGCTTCACCTCAGACAAACTACCTCCCTCCTCAACTTCACAAAGGAGCTGAAGACATTGCTTTTTGGAGAACAACATCACTGATGGTAGCTAAGCAACCCCCCCCCCTTCCCCAGCACGTTGAGACTGATACGGGTGAGTAGCTGCGCTACAGAAACAATGCCTGATTGATTGTTTGCCTGATTATAGAACACATTTTGAAGGTTTTGCTTGCGTGTTATAATGTATGTGATTATGTTTGAGGTTTGAAATAACCCGGGAAATGCCTTTCTCTATCACAACTTAGCAACACATCTGGACAATAATTCTATTTATTCTACTGTCGTATTTGTTTTGCATTTTGTAGTGAACTAACAGCAACAAAACGTTAAACGTATAAGGCCACAAAGATAACAGGTATTTTCATTAAAGAAACCGGCGCAGCACAGGTTACTTGTGCAAAGGAGCTGCACACATCCCGCACTCCATAAAATATTTTCTTTATTTCACATTGCAATGTCATTAAATATAATCTAGCATCAGAAAATTCCAATCATAATCTTTACTGACTGGCGTCTACCACATTGCTGTGAGGCACAAGCATGGTAGAACGGGGGCAGAAAATAGGCCCGGGCACAAAAATAAAAGTGTCTTACATTTAAGAACGGGTAGTAAAAAATAAAAAGGTGGCCAACATTTGTATATGGAGCAATTCTCGATTTCAGACTACCTTTCTGGATGGGCTCTAAGGAGTATTGAACCACGTGTATTTGTGCTTGCTGCGTACAATATGTGTTGTATTATTTGAGAAACGCGGATGTGAAGTTCTCTATATTGCTTCACTAAAGAAAAGCTAAAAATATCGACACATTCATTCTCTTTTATCCACAAAATATGATTGGTCCAGTCACACTGCATTCAGTGAGATAACAGTGTTAACGCGTCCGTCTATGTCAATTTATACACATCAGGACTCGTTTTAGGCCAATGAATCTTTGGGCCCAGTGCTGAGACACCGTAGGACGAGATAACTGATCAAAATATCAATCAATATGGCAATAACATTGTCAACTTTTAACACCAAATTATATCTTACTTTAGACATTAATAAACCTTTGGCGCAACCATGACCTTTCAGTCATGAATAACCACACCTTGATGAAGTTTATAAGTTTTATTCCCTATTGATTACAATCTAGTTGCAAAGGCATTAATCTCAAAGTCAATAAGCATATAAGCACGATTACAAGATGACAACCACACTAAGTTTCAATAAATGCAAAGATCAGTAGCATAGACAATCAGATAGATATAAGCAGATATTGACACATCGAATTTTCTAAGATACTAGTTCAGCATAGCACCATGTCAGTCACGTCAGTTTGTCAGTCAGAATGAATACCTCGTCTAACCTCTAATTAGCATTAGCATGTTGGGCGTCATGCAAAACAATTTTGAACACCAATTTGGAAAACATCTAACTACGGTCTCTAATAAAACATACAGCAGTTGGTACCTAGAAAGAAAGGCAAAATGAATTTTCATTAGCAATTTATAATTACCCTCCTCTGATTAAGTCAGCATTCAGGATCAGTCTTCGTCTTCAGGACACCAGTCAGATCGCCATCAGTCTATCTAAGTTAGAGGCAAGACACTCTCCTCTTTAAGAGAAGAGAGTAAAGGACAGTAATATGGGCTAGGATGGTTTGTCTAAATCTCTAGTCACAAAATAGAGTGACAGAGTTTCGGGATGCAATCAACATTATTCCCTACCTAATGACATTTACTCCCTGTGTCATGGGTTTTTATCCCTTTCTCGTGATTCATTCCCCCAAAATTCTATTGGTTAGTCAATACACCCCATCATTGTTAACCTATCAAATTATACATTAAGTAATGCATTTGTCATCTCTCGATATTGTTTGGTCTTCTGATTGGTCTTCATAATCTGCTTTTCGTAGGTGGCATATCCGGGGTTACTTCATCATCTTGGCACACGTCTCAGGTTAAAAGTTCTCTTTCCCTCGTCTCATTGTCCTTGGAAGTATCTACAAATGTTTCGAAGCACATCATTTTATACTAAAAGATGCTAGCATGCAATGGGAAAATGTCCCCATGTTTCAACTAATACAGAAAGAACAATAGCTGGGTTATGGTCGTTTGCAAGTCCGCACACTGAGGAGACAGGAAAAAAATACGCTTTAATATGAGAGTTACACAGCTTCTGCTTGGCTCATGCTAACTTAAGATATACGAGTTCTAATGAATGCAGTTCTATACGTTTTAATGTACTCCGTTAGGCAAACTATAAACGATTATTTCTTACAATTGACATTAGTTTATACATTTTAATGATTCTTCATATATGTGAATACGCTTTAATGAATGTTTTATTTAGTACAGCATTGTTAGACATAAGCATTTCACGTCTATGATATGTAATATTAAATACGCTCTCTCAGTCCCTCCTCTGATGACGCTCGTCATCACAAATCTTCCAGGTTTTAATTCTTCACTTTACGCATAATGTGCATTTCAACATATTTTCCCTTATGTGAGCTTTCCCATATTTCATTAAACATTTTCTCTCTTTCACTTTCTTCGTTTCTTTTTGTTCTGTTAGCCAGATTTTTCTTCACTTTATTATTAATTTTGCATGCTCCCCAAAATCCCAGTATACAAATCAGAACAATTAATAATCCCATCATAATTTTTGCAAGTACCCCATTCCAAATGTTGGTAAACCAGCTTCCCACTCGGGCAATTCCCTTTCCAATTTTCTCCCAAACACCAAGTTCTTTTAGATCCTTCAAATCTATATTATCTTTAGTCAGGTTAGTAAGCATGTTTCTAATTTTCTTACTATTATCAGGTATATACGAGCAACAATGTCGTTCATTAAGCATTTTGCACACACCTCCACTCTTTGCTAAAAGAATGTCTAAAGCAAGCCGGTTTTGAAGAGTCATAGCTCTTTCTGCAGCAAGTTCAGTATCCATCAGAAGTATAGCTCCTGTAAAGTTTGTCAGCATGTTATCCACAATAGTAGACAACTTTTGAATTTTCATAGAGTTTAGAATAACCCCCACTGAAGGGATTATAGCTCCAAATATGTCACCAATGACAGCCGCCACTGATTCTCGTTTTTGTCTTGTATGATGTAATTCAGACGGTAGTTTAGGTAGTTGTTTTAAGTCATCAATCTGGTAAATCTTTGGGAATATTATTCCCAAATAACATGTCCCATACCATCCCTTAGGGAGACGGTAATATGCATTTAACCCACAGATGTAATAGATTCCAGGAATCGCTGGGTCTTGTCCATTTAACATAAAGGTCCATTTACTCTGAAACAAAAACACATGCCTACATTCACTCGTTCCCACAAACAAATTATCTTGATCAGATTTTGGTCTATATATACAGAGTCTACGTACGTGTAATGCATCTATAGCTAACTTGCCTCGTGTTTTAATTTCAGTATAAGCATAATCATTTGCATAAGTGCGTTTTTCTAAACCTTTTTCTAATCTTTCCTTTAATGCTTTTTGTCTATCATCTGTGTGATCCAAAAAACTTTTCTCTAAGGGAGACAGTAAGCATGTTAAGTTATTGCGATGTGCATAAGCAGTTCCAAATGTTAGTGTTGGCTCAAAGAATCCTCTAACTAATTTTATATCATGCACTTTAGCTAACTTATTTAAGAATTCAATAACAGGCACAAAAGAAAACACAACGTCTAAATTTGAATAAAAATATTGCACATGCTCTTGATTATAAAATCTTGTTAGTAGCAAGCTACAACTGATCCCATACGTAAGAGGGAGGCTATGATAAGTAACTCCCTCCTGCACAGATGAAGGAATTTTAGTGCACACATAACAGTTCTTCGCATTCATAGTTTCCACATACTCGTTTAATAGGCGATAGAAAACATTAGTAGAAAGCTCCCCTTTTGCATTAGTTCCCTCATGCAGATGTCTTGTGTCTTGCTCAAATTTCTCCCATGGTGATAGTTTATTAGTTGTAGTAGTAGTCTCAGGTTTTGAAATTGCATTAGTAGTTTCACTCTCTTTCCATGGCATTCCCACAATCACTCCCACAATCATTATTGTGCATATAGCGCCTATCATAAGTCCTAACCAACCACACACTTTACTTCCTTTGTTACTATAAGCCATGTTTGTATAGAATCAAATAGCGGATTAACAATCAACTCTGAGTAGCAAACTCTTTCTGCGTAATTTACAGCGTCTTCACTCACTCCAGGACCCTTTTCGTCAATTCAGGTTAGCAGCTTGTCGTAATCAGGTTTTTATAAGTCAAATCCATGTTTAATGTCACTTTCCGGTTATTTTATTTCTTCTCTAAGATTCTTGTTTATTATTTTTCAGCTTTCACAATTTTCGATGTTTTTACCTTCAGTTTTCTTGTTGTATTTTCTTCAGGTACCGTAGTACTGTCCTGGTACTTCTCGATCAAAACAGAATGCTAAGAATTCTTGTTGCCATTCAGAGGTTGTAGCATATGCCCATTCAGGACCGGTATATCTTCTGTTTGCTATTCTTTTTCTTTTTATTCTTCGTTCACCTTGCTGTTCTCCTTCACTCAGATCTTCTGCTCGTGAGGTATCGCTTTCCTCTATTATTGTTTCATTTGCTATTTCTCTTATTCTAAAGTGTGATTTGTCTGGCCAATTGTCACCTCTGTTCGTCTTACTTCAGCGTTTTCCTTCAGTACCTTGGACAGCACCTTCTTCTGATAATATAGTGTTTTCTCCTGATAGGCTTGGAACTCGTTCGGCAGACCTTGATTCGTTCTGATCTAAATTTGTCACTTCTTCGCCTCTCTCTCCTTGTTCGACACTGTATTCAGATTCTGAATTGTATTCGTCTGCTTCTGGGAGAACCTCTCTTTGACTTTGTTCTCCGGCTGCCTCCACTGAGATTGGCACTTCGTCACCTCTCTCGAACTCACTGATAGTTTGAGGGACACGGCTGTTCTCAGTGGGCTCTCCTGTAGTCTCAGATCCTTCTTGACTGATCTCTGACTCTGAGACTTCACCTCTTGAAGTTGCTGTACCGGAATTTTCAAGTTCCTCTTCAACAGGACACGCTACCCTTTTTGTATGACTGGCATGTATCCAGTTGGGAACCCCGGCACACTTCACAGCAGTGGTGGTCGTCAATATTACTTGATATGGCCCTTTCCAAAGCGGCTCAAGACACGATTTTCTTATGTGCTTCTTGACAACCACCCAATCTCCAGCTTGCAGAGAGTGTCCTGGTTCACCGATTGGTGGTAACGTGTTAGCTTCCACCTGGTGAGAGAAAGAGCGAATCACGTCAGCCAAACTTTTGCAGTAATCCAACACCATATCATCTGTAATATTCACTAGTGCATTTGCAGGTACCGCCGGTAACCTCATTGCTCTGCCCATGAGGATTTCATGTGGGGACAATCCTGTTTTCTTATCTGGCGTGTTTCTCATAGACATCAGCACTAGAGGCAATGCATCTGGCCACTTCATGTTTGTTGCTGCGCACATTTTTGCTATTCTTGATTTCAAAGTACCATTCATCTGCTCGACTAGTCCTGATGCTTCAGGGCGATAGCTACAATGCAGCTTTTGTTCAATGTTGAGTGCGGCACACAGAAGCTTAATCACCTCATTGTCGAAGTGTCTTCCCCTATCCGATTCTATAGAAACCGGAAACCCGAACCTGGGTATTAATTCTCTGAGTAGTAGTTTTGCAACTGTAAGACTGTCATTCCTACGTGTGGGATATGCCTCAATCCAATGGCTAAAAACACACACAATCACCAGCACGTATCTCAGACCTCCACAAACAGGCATTTCAATGAAATCCATTTGTATCTTATTAAATGGACCACCAGCTCTCCCAATGTGGCTCAAAGTTACCACAGTTCCTTTTCCAGCGTTCATTTGTTGACAAATGACGCATCTGTGACAAGTAATCTCTGCGGCATGTCTGAATTTTGGATTGAACCAATCAATCTTAAATGATCTGATCATGGCATCTCTTCCCAAATGTGCCTGCCCATGATACAATCGGGCAAATTGTGACAGAAGACTGTTTGGCAAAACTAGTTTTCCCTCTCCTGATACCCAAATATTGTCTGCTCTCTGTACACACTGCATTTTCTGCCAGGAACGTTTTTCTTCCTTACCAACGTGACTTTGTAGTGTCTTTAATTCGTCTAAAGTATCAACCACCCGTAATGCTAGACTTAAGGCTGTGTCATTCTCAGGTTGTGGTAACAGTTCCCACTGTTCTTTGAATGATATACAATTCAATGCACAAAATCTGGCAACTTGGTCTGCATAACCATTTCCCATTGACACAAAATCTTGTGATCTGGTGTGAGCACTGCACTTCACCACAGCAATTTCGAGAGGCAACTGAATCGCATGTAACAAATCTCTTATCTGTTCTCCATTTTTCACTGGTGAACCAGAGGATGTCATGAACCCTCTTTGTGACCAGAGTTGACCAAAATCATGTACAATTCCAAATCCGTATCTGCTGTCTGTATAGATTGTGACTTTCAGATTTACAGCAGCATGGCAGGCTTTTGTGAGAGCTATCAATTCTGCCACTTGTGCAGAGAAAACTTTCTCGAGCCATGAGGCCTCGACTATACCGGATATGGTACATACTGCATAACCAGCTCTCAAAGTTCCTGATGAATCTCATAGACAGGACCCATCAACGAACATAATGTAATCGTTTTCCTTTAACTGGGTATCTTTTATATCTGAGCGAGGTTTGGTACTGAGCTCAGTTACCTCCAGACAATCATGCTCAAACTCTTCCCCATCCTTTATTTCTGTATTTTCAATGGGAAGTAGAGTTGCCGGGTTCAGTACAGTGCACCTTTTCAATGTGACATTTGGTGACCCCAGAATAATTGTCTCATATTTGGTAAGTCGGGCATTTGTCATGTGTTGTGTCTTAGTTCGTGTCAGCAGAATTTCAACAGAATGTGGAACCAATACTGTCAAGGGATACCCCATGACTATGCCTTCACATTGTGAAAGGCTTTGACCAACTGCTGCGACTGCTCGCAAACAACCCGGTAAGGCTGCTGCGACAGGGTCCAAAGTAGCTGAAAAATATGCTACAGGGCGATTTGCAGCTCCATGGACCTGTGTTAAAACAGACAAAGAACAAGCATCACATTCATGACAGAACAACAAAAATGGTTTCTCATAATCAGGCATTCCTAATGCTGGAGCCCTGCACATGCATTCCTTCAGCTCTAGAAATGACTCAAGCTCTTCTTTTGTCAATGAGATTGTGTATGGTTCATCCTTAACTTCCTTTCCTGTCAGTTTTGTTAATGGTTTTGAAATGATTGAGAAGTTGGGTATCCACTGGCGACAGTAGCCCACCATTCCCAAGAACATTCTGACATCTCTCTTTGTTGTTGGCGGATTCATTTGTAAAACAACTGTTATTCTCTCTTTTGATATTCTTCGAGACCCTTTTTCAATCAGATGCCCCAAATATTTTACTTCTTTTTGGCAGTACTGCAGCTTTTTAGGTGACACCTTATGTCAGTTTTTCCCTAATTGATTTAATAAGGCAATTGTATCATATTTGCAGTTGTCTTTGGTTTTGGATGCAATCAACAAATCATCAATGTACTGCACAAGAGTCGAATTATAAGGTAGCACAAGAGGTTCCAAATCCTTCTTCAATATCTGATTGAAGATGGATGGTGACTCAGAAAACCCCTGAGGAATTCTGCACCAACTGTATACCTTATCCAGGAATTTGAAACTGAACAAAAACTGGCTGTCTTCGTGAAGTGGAATCGAGAAAAACGCTTGTGATAGGTCTACTACGGTAAACCACTCAGCATCACAAGGAACCTGGTACATTATTACTGCTGGGTTGGGAACCACAGGGCAGCATTTTATCACAATTTCGTTTATTTTTCTCAAATCCTGCACAATTCGAACTTTCCCACAGGGCTTCCTCAAACCCATAATCGGAGAGTTACACGGACTGCTCAGGACCTCTTTCAAAACTCCCTGTCTGAGAAAATCTGCAATTATCTGTGTTACTTCAATAAGGACATCCTGAGTCATGTGATATTGTGACACTTGTGGGAACACTGCGTTTGGTTTTATCTGCACCTTGACTGGTTTTACTCCCTTTATTAATCCAACCTCCTTTCCAGTCAAATCCCACACCTTCTCTATCACTGATCCTTGCAGATCAGCTGGCAAATCGATCAAGGTGAACACTGGAAAAAGGGTATTTAGAGGGTAATCTTCATTCATCTCTCCTCCTTCTTCCATGAGTTGACCCTCATCTGCCTCATCATCACTGTTTGTCTGAACCTCTATTCCACCATTGGAACAGGTAATTGAACATTTGGTTTTGCACAATAAGTCTCTTCCTAACAAGGATACTGGACTTGAATCGCATACAACAAATCTATGCAGGCCCTGGAAATTTCCAATTTCAACCTGCACTGGGTCAGTGATTGGATTAGTCAGGTATTGATTAGCCACACCAACCACTCGTATGGTGCGCCCTGAGAGAGGTAATCTTGGTACCTCTGCACTGCGAACAGTAGAGCGTGTAGCTCCTGTATCGACTAAAAATGAGACTTTGTAGCCCATGACTTTTCCCTCCACATATGGGCCTCTCTGGTCTACCTCTAAGGATGCGGCGAGTCTGCACTCTTCACTGTCTGAACTATCATCTGACCAGTCCTCATTCATCTCATTTTCACCTCGTAATAGGAATTGTTGTACAGTGTTATTTTGATTTGTTACTTGACCTGTGACCTGTTGAGGAAGCATCACCTGTTGCTGTCCCATCGGAGCTAGGGGTAACTGCATTTGCTGTCTAGGCACCATAGGGATCTGCTGTTGCATTGGTTGTTTGGAAACGCGGCATTTGCATTTGCTGCATAGGTTGCACCCCTGACATTTGCACCTAATTATTTTGATAGTTCTGATTGTGGTGTCTCATTCTTGAACCTCATGAATTTTGCAATGTACCGGCATTGATACTCTGCTGAACTGTACCATCCTGTATTATATTTGGACAATCCCGTTTCCAATGTCCCACGCCCCCGCACGCATGACATGGTGACATATTTTTCACTCCTTGACCATCACCTTGAACAACAACATTATTCATGTCCGAACCACGGTTCACAAACCCTCGACCTCTACCTCTTGGCTGTGCCTGAAACACACCATTCAATTGTGGTTGTTGCTGTATCATTTGCTGAACACCATTTCCCTGTATTCCAGCCTGTGCAGCCCTTATCTGCATCACCATCACCTTTTCCTTCAACTTTTTCTGCTTTAACTCAATTTTGTCACTACAGTATTTCGCGTACTGTAATACTTCATCAATCGGTTTAGCTTGCCAACAAATTAAATGATTTTTAATCATTTGGCTGACCTCTGGTCTCAGCCCTTCGACAAATCTGAACACAAGATGATTCATGTCCTTCGGTTCAATTGTGTCAGTACCACTGTAATGTTTAAATGCCTTCAACAATCTTTCATAATATGCATGTATTGACTCTTTAACCTCTTGAGAGGTCCGGTCGATTTTCTGCCAATCAGTCACCTTCGGCGACACCTTTTGTTTCAAAAACTCAATTACTTTATGATAATATTTCATCACCTCTTCAGAAGGCGCTCCAGTCACTTTATCCCTTGCTGGTTCCTTTGTGGGCCAATCTACCCCTCTTTTACACTCAAGCCACAAGTCTGGCGGAACAATAATCTCAAACAAGGTATTTAAGTCTTCCCAGAGACACTTCGCAAGCTTCACGAATCTATCTGTCTGTTGGTACCACTCGATCGGTTTTTCTCTTAACCTGGGATAATCATTCGTAAAGGACAAAATGTCTCCCCTGGACCAAGGCACATGCACCAAAATACCACCAGCTGTCTCTCTCATAGGTAGGATTTTCACTGTCTCTAGGTTTGGTGTGACTGCTGTTTCATTAGATACTGGACTATCTTTTTTCCCCTTGTCTCTTTTCTTCATCCATCGACCTTCCCATTTCTCTAGTGCTCCCCAAATTTGTGCGCTTTGCAGCAGCTCTTTCAAATGTGTCTTCATGCCTGCAGATCTCATGTGCTCAAAATCATTTGAGTCAAAATCTAATCTGTAACTCCGTTTCAAATGTTTCGTGTTTCCAATGTCGATATTGTATTTGTCTGCCAAATTCGTTAATTTCTGGTGTACTTTGCCTACCTCTTTGGTGATTTTAGGGCATAAGTACCTTAATTCTGTCTCAGTGTAAGACTCCAACCTATTTACTCCCATTGTTCCATCCACCAACTCAGCAGCTTCTGCCCCTAGTCGTACTAGATTTAGGTATTCATCGCGTTTCTCTTTCTCAGGTTCGATTGCAGTTGCTGTAGCCTTTTGTGATGTGCAAGTTTTCTCTAACCACTCATTTAGCTGTTGTACTGTAAAACCCTGCAGTGAAATGTTCCCTGCATGTATCATTGGAGTATATGAGGTATTTGTACTCATAGTTTGAGGAGTCAGGACTCCCAATCCTGCTTGTCGCATTGCCTCAAGAGGTGCCCCTATTGGACTAAGGTCCATTAAGGGTCTTGATTGTTCACAAGCCTGTCCTCTCTGTGCCATTATTTGTGGGGTTATAATAGGCCCTCCTCTTATCATTTCATGAGTTATGACTCCCTGTTCACATGTCCTTGTTTTCTCCTGTGCATACAACGGCACCGGGGGACCAACCGTAATGGGTAGTGATATAGCGGCAGGTGTCTGACCTGCTCCCAAGCTTCTTGGAGCTTCAACACCATAAGTCTGCTCTAATAATCCTGGTGCAGGTTCTTTTAAAGGACCCGCTACTGGGTTATACCCAGGTATCAGTTGTGGCGGTTGTGACACTAACTGTGGAGTTGACTCGATCTGAACCAGTCTTGGTTTTGTATATATCGGGTCTGGGGGCACCACCAAGTTCGTAGTAGTCTCAAGTACTGGAACATCGGGATAAATTCTTTTTATCTGTGGTGGAGGCTGTAACTGTATCGGCGGGTCTGGAGCAGTGGGTACACTGACACCATTCTGTATCAAAGCTGTATCGCTAGACTGCACTGTATCAGTAACACCCTTTTCTTTCGTCTGGTTCCCAGGATCCAAGCTAGTGCTTGGAGCACGGTCGTTCACCGCGTATGGTGGCGGACGATCATGTAACAATCTATCCATAAACGCCTCATCATCTGAGTCGTCCTCTTCTTCCCAAGATCTTTTATTCTCTTTGTTTTTGCCTGGTTCTTTGTCAGTTTTGCAAGAAGCTTTCTTTCCCTGCATTTCCTCTCCCTGGGTTATTGCCGGAAACAGCTTCAACCCATCCACTATTCCTCGTCTCCACATTTTGTTCTCATTGTCCCATCTAGCCTCTGCATAGGATTTTTCTGCTCTTGTCAATCTCCTGTGAAATCTTTCTTGTCTATGTTTAAGAGCCATCAGGTCCCAAATTGCCAAAGCCTCATATTGTGCTGGTCGAGGAGGTCGTTTCTGCGCACTTAACATCCACCTCAGATTTTCTAACACCTTTTGATTAAACGTTCCATGTTCAGGAAACTCTAGACACCCTTCTTTCTCTGTCAGTTTACACCATTGTTTTATCCATAAACACGGTGCGACACCCTTTTCCTCCATAACCGTGTAAGCTGGTGTACCCTCAGGTGGTGTAGGTTCCCCATCAGTTGCAACGATATATACATCTCCCTTTAAAGCGCTTTTGAATGCCTTAACAAAATTCATTTTATTTTATTTTTACTCAGGAAAACGGCTTAGTTCCCAGGACTCTCTTCACCTACCCTTTGCTCAACCTATTGCCTCTCACGGACGGCAGCCAATCCGTGCGTGACCCCTCTCGACATCTGACTTATCCCAGCGCGGCACCACTGACGTCACACTCACACACTGCAGCTGACAAAGTCTTGCGGCTTGTCCACACCTTACTAACTTCTTACAACTCATACAAACTAATGCGAATTATTGCTAGCACTTAAATGACAACACAAATCTGCCGGTTTACTACAGGAAGGGTAACACATTCGCGTCAGAACTTTACAGAGATTTCACTTGAAGCCTCGGCCGCTACTCTCTCCTTCTCAGTTCCCTCATACGCAAGCAGAATTCGACCTGCAAATCCTACTCTCGACTTGTCAATGACTCCTACTAGTGCACTTTTAGAACTTGTCAAATCTTCATCGAAGGTTTCACGCATGCATCATAACTCGAAACTCGAAACTCGACCTGTCAACCACGCCCGATTGACCTATTAAACCGCACAGATTACAACATAAACCATTTTAACATAATACTCCGGAGTCTCAGACCTCAATAGGCCCGTATACAACAACCAACCACATGGATAATTTTGAGCAACAAGCGCTGCATTCACATGAAGTACGCCGACTTCCCTACTCTCATGCTGTGGAGTACGCCCACTCCTTCTAGACAACACTTAATTTGTCCTAATCATACTCAAATATTCACAATCACCTGCAAAAGTGCATAAGGTTTAATAAGCGCAAAAGTCCCTAACCACACATACTATGGCGCAGAGAACATTCCCAACTCATTTAGGCAGGCTCCGAGATCCCGGGAAAGCCCATGGCAGATCTAGCCACTCATCGTTTTGCCAAATTTCATCATCACAGAAAACAAAATTAACAATGAAAACTCTGTCCTAGGGCCCCCAAGGGCCAAACCGTACTCTGCTACCAGAACTGTTAACGCGTCCGTCTATGTCAATTTATACACATCAGGACTCGTTTTAGGCCAATGAATCTTTGGGCCCAGTGGTGAGACACCGTAGGACGAGATAACTGATCAAAATATCAATCAATATGGCAATAACATTGTCAACATTTAACACCAAATTATATCTTACTCTAGACATTAATAAACCTTTGGCGCAACCATGACCTTTCAGTCATGAATAACCACACCTTGATGAAGTTTATAAGTTTTATTCCCTATTGATTACAATCTAGTAGCAAAGGCATTAATCTCAAAGTCAATAAGCATATAAGCACGATTACAAGATGACAACCACAATAAGTTTCAATAAATGCAAAGATCAGTAGCATAGACAATCAGATAGATATAAGCAGATATTGACACATCGAATTTTCTAAGATACTAGTTCAGCATAGCACCACGTCAGTCACGTCAGTTTGTCAGTCAGAATGAATACCTCGTCTAACCTCTAATTAGCATTAGCATGTTGGGCGTCATGCAAAACAATTTTGAACACCAATTTGGAAAACATCTAACTACGGTCTCTAATAAAACATACAGCAGTTGGTACCTAGAAAGAAAGGCAAAATGAATTTTCATTAGCAATTTATAATTACCCTCCTCTGATTAAGTCAGCATTCAGGATCAGTCTTCGTCTTCAGGACACCAGTCAGATCGCCATCAGTCTATCTAAGTTAGAGGCAAGACACTCTCCTCTTTAAGAGAAGAGAGTAAAGGACAGTAATATGGGCTAGGATGGTTTGTCTAAATCTCTAGTCACAAAATAGAGTGACAGAGTTTCGGGATGCAATCAATATCATTCCCTACCTAATGACATTTACTCCCTGTGTCATGGGTTTTTATCCCTTTCTCGTGATTCATTCCCCCAAAATTCTATTGGTTAGTCAATACACCCCATCATTGTTAACCTATCAAATTATACATTAAGTAATGCATTTGTCATCTCTCGATATTGTTTGGTCTTCTGATTGGTCTTCATAATCGGCTTTTCGTAGGTGGCATATCCGGGGTTACTTCATCATCTTGGCACACGTCTCAGGTTAAAACTTCTCTTTCCCTCGTCTCATTGTCCTTGGAAGTATCTACAAATGTTTCGAAGCACATCATTTTATACTAAAAGATGCTAGCATGCGGATGGGAAAATGTCCCCATGTTTCAACTAATACAGAAATAACAATAGCTGGGTTATGGTCTTTTGCAAGTCCGCACACTGAAGAGACAGGAAAAAAATACGCTTTAATATGAGAGTTACACAGCTTCTGCTTGGCTCATGCTAACTTAAGATATACGAGTTCTAATGAATGCAGTTCTATACGTTTTAATGTACTCCGTTAGGCAAACTATAAACGATTATTTCTTACAGTTGACATTAGTTTATACATTTTAATGATTCTTCATATTTGTGAATACGCTTTAATGAATGTTTTATTTAGTACAGCATTGTTAGACATAAGCATTTCACGTCTATAATATGTCATATTAAATACGCTCTCTCAACAGTATCCACAGCTTGCATGTTGCTGCTTCCGACTGGCCCCAGGTTAAAGATGTTTTCCCATTTGGCCTGTCCGACCCAGACACGAGCTTAGGTCAAAAGAGCAGTTGCGTTCCCGTATGTTGACTGTATGAGCGGTAATGGACAATCTAAGATCTGCGCCACCACCACTGAACTGAGAACGATGCACATTGTCTAACATTTTGGGGGAGTCAATGCTTTTTTAAACAAATTACCCGTTTCTTTATAAAGGTACCTTTGTGTCAGTGAACTTTCATGAAAATTCACGAAACTGACCATAAAATTGCAGTGTCTCAATAAATGGTCTGCACAAAATCTCACCTATGTGTGGCTTATGTAAAATTAGGTCAATGTTGTAAGAAGTAAAACGAGTTAGAGCTATTAGCATTGTAGATTCCTAACTGGAGTTTTCTTGCCACATAAATTGAAAATAAAAAGTAAAACAGTTGACATAAGCAATGCTGATTCTAAGAGCCACGGTCCCCATTAGCGTGAGGAGAGAAAAAGAAGTTTCCTCGCAATCAAAAGTATTGGCAAAAGTGCATTTATTCATGTAACAGGGTCGATGGCCAAGGAGGTAACAAAACTGACCCAAGGAGGGACAAACCTAAAGCATTTACAAATGAGTTTTGAAAGGCAAGCCGAGTGAGTGTGATGGGCATGCGCTGGGTGTGATTAAAAGCCCACAGATAGATTAAAACAGGCCAGAGCTCTTACGTGCTCGACCTAACAAAAAGTGCAGATAGTTTGGGATATCTTACTGCAGAATTCAGTATTAGATCTGCCAAAAGATTCTGCCTACATATCCCAACACGTTTTTGAATGTAGTGAAAAATAACGCAATAATGTGCAGAATTAACCTTTAAGATTTAGTGAAAAATAAGTGCTTTAAATAAAAAAAAAAGTGTATTAGGAAATCACATTTATACTATTAGGCCTGAATAGCGAGAGGAGCATTTTCTGACAAGCTGACCTGCTTAAGGAACGTTGACTTAATGGCTTTTCATATAAAATGTTTACGTTTCTGACCTTCCAAAGGACATATGTTTCATAATGAATAATAGTTGCATAAAATGTTTTTCTTTAACACTGCAAATGTTTCTACTTACACAATGTTGGACCTTGCCCTTTTCACAGGGTCATCCCCAAACTTTTTGCCTCCTTCCTCCTACTTTTTCTGACCAGTTTTTGTCAGCTTAAAGACTGTGGGAACTTTACCACTGATAACCAGTGCTAAAGTGCATATGCTTTCTGTGTAAATTTTATTGGTGATTGGTTTATCCCTGATTCGCATACTTGATTTACAAGTGAGTCCCTAGTAAAGTCCATTAGATGTGCCTAGGGCCTGTAAATCAAATGCTACTAGTGGGCCTGCAGCACTGATTGTGCTACCCACATGAGTAGTCCTGTAACCGTGACTCAGACCTGCCACTGCAGCATCTGTGTGTTCAGTTTTGAACTTCAAATTCGACCTGACAAGTGTACCCACTTGCCAAGCCTAAACCTTCCCTTTTTGTACATGTAAGGCACCCCTAAGGTAGGCCCTAGGTAGAGCCATAGACAGTGTATGTTAAAAGTGAGACATGTACTTGATGTGTTTTACATGTCCTAACAGTGCAATACTGCCAAATTTGTTTTTCACTGTTGAAAGGCCTATCTCTCTCATAGGTTAACATGGGGACTGCCTTTTAATATCCTTAAATTTCCATTTCCCTTTGGGAGCAGATATAAATTTGGAGTTTGGGGTCTCTGAATTCACAATTTAAAATTACATCTTTTAGTGAAGTTGATTTTTAGGTTGTTAGTTTGAAAATGCCACTTCTATAAAGTAGGCATTTTCTTGCTTTTACCATTCTGTGACTCTGCCTGTTTGTGGATTCCCTATCTGGGTCAGACTCACAGTTGGGATGTTTGTGAATTTCCTCTAGACAGTGACACAAAGGGAAGTGGGGTGTAGCCTGCATATCCTGATGAGCCATATGAGCTGAGTGGAGGAAGGAGTGGTCACTTAAACCTGAATGGGCTGTGCTTGCCCCAACACAATGCAGTCTCCAACCCCTCTCCAACCACCTGGTGTGTGTCTGAGGCCTGGCCTGGGCAAGGCAGGATGTGGTGAACAACAGAGACTTTCCTTTGACTTTTCCTTCTTCAATGGCAGAAAGGGGTATAGGTAGAGGACCGAAAACCTCAGACTTTCGATCACTTCTTGATTCAAGAGGAACCTCTGCCAAGGTTAAGAGCTGAGGAGAAGTGCTGCCCCTGCCTGTGACTGATTTGTTGGGCTATCCTGCAGTTGCTGCTTCTGCCTGTGAAAGGGGACCAAGATTGGACTTTGTTGTGCATTCCAGCTTGGGAAGAATCTTCAAAGACTTGGACTGAGCTTGCCTCCTGTTTTGAAGCCTCAGTGCCATCAAAGACTTCCTTTGCCAGCAATTGGACCATCTGCTGAGACTCCTGCTCTGCCAAGTGGTGCCTCTTCCAGTCCCTGGGCCCTTGAAAGTTGAAGTTGGCAAAACAAGGACTGAAATCCATGCACAGAGCACCATGCAGGGACATTTTCGACACACCACCTGTAATGCAGCTGAAAACCGATGCGTCACCATCTTCGCAGCTAGAATCGACGCTCGCAGCTGGAGAAACAATGCAACACCCGCTTGCGGCAGCTGATAATGATGCAAACCCTATGCAGCACAGTTTTCTAACACCGTGCAACCGGATTTATCACCCATCGTCACTGGGTGTCAAAGTCATCGGTAACCTACGTGGATCCGAGATGCCCTGCCCAAAAATTGACACATCGCTCTCTTGCGAGGGAGAAAAACTAAGCATCGCTTATCCGAACGGAAAAGAAATTACACAGGGCCTCACTTGCGGGTAAGGAATCGATGCATCACTGACTTTTCCATCATCCACTTGCCCCGTGCAGCTTTATTTTTGAAGCAAACCAGGTATTTTGTGTAAAATCAAAGTTTCCATTGTATTCTATGGAGTAAGACTCTTATTCTTTTGAAAATTCATATCTTGACTTGTGTATGTTAGATTTCTGTCATTTTGGTCTTGTTTGATTTAGATAAATATTGCCTATTTGTCTAAACTGGTGTGGTGTTCATTTTGTAGTGTTTGTAGTAAAGTTTGGGTCCCTACTAGAACAGAGAGCAAACTGACTGCCAACCAGCGACCCCATTTCTAAAATACACAAATAGCACTATCAACTAATGTACAAGCAACCTGTCTTTTAGTGAGGTAATCTAGAAGCTTAAACATGAAGATGCAGTTTTCTAAAAGAAAATTAATTGTGTGGACAAACATGAAATTTGTATTAGATAAAAATGTTTCATTCAACATTACTGTCTGTGGACAATTATATTTCTGGTGAAAAGACGAAGAGCAATGCTGCCCCCATGATGACATTGGATGTTGATTGGCTGACTGAATAAAGAAGAAGCAACATGTTGCAAAAGCTAGCATTTGATGTCTAGACTAATGTGTGTTCCTAGAAAAGGTTAACACATAACATATTCCTTTACCATATTCCTTGCCCCTCTAACTCATAGAACACTCTACTTTGCTGCTCATGCTGGGACACTACTGCGTTTCTTGAACCTCTCTTTATGGGAAGCTCTGCTTTGATTACTTACAGAATTATTGAGCTGATATGTGGTGCTGAAGTTTTATGCTTTTTGATCTCTCTCTAATCAGAGCTCTTCATGGGTTGTTGAGGCTGATACCATTTTAATCATCCTCATTCCTAGAATGGAGATTATTTATTTTATGGAATGTGTTTAATTAACTTATTAAGATTTATTGATTGCTTATTTTTGATCACTGACAAAAATTTATGATTGATACTGATGAATTTATATGGTGAATCAATAGAGATGAACACTAAAAGATTTGTTCAAATAATACCATTTAAATCTCACATCAACTCACATTATCAACTGAAATTCAAAAGGATATTGTGATGATGATATCATTTGGGTACAGCTCCTTGTAAATCTCAACTAACAACAAAGATCCATTGGCAAAGAATATACAGCAGGGATTTCTCTTCAGATGAATGGTAGAAACCTTTGTCTTAAAGTGATAACTGAGATCCCCGCTTCAGCACATATCAGGTGGTGAATAATGGTCACCCGACATGATAAAGAAAGAAATAAAAATAAAATAAAAAAACCTAGCTTTTCTACTGTTTCCACTGAGAGTTTACTACAAGGTGTGCATCAGTTCTGATTGTATCAGGCTGAGCAAAGGCCTTGAAATATAACACAAGAAGGCAGACCAATGCTCATTGTAAGGTGCATGGCTTATCCAATGACAGTGTCATGGGTTTGTGGCACAGATGCAGTTTGGCCTACAGAATTGCAGTGCTAATGTTAAATATGACGATAATTTTGTTATAAAGAATCCATGCCCATCACAGGGCAGACATGTTTGATTTCTCTGAGGATAGTACTGCCCAAACTACTAATTGTCATCCAAACATCCTGTGTGAACTCTCACCCAGGCGCAGCTCCTCCATTATGGTGGAGGAGCGTCACCCCATCCACCAGCAGCATCAGCAGCTACAAAATCTTTTTACCAAAAAACGAAAGTAAACTATGAAACGTTAACGCCGCCTTTATGTAATTTTTGATGCAAAAGCAGTGTAAACTTACAAAATAATTATATTGTGTATGTTTGCGCCGCTTTTGCGTCATTAAATGACGTAAAGGCATTGCTAACTTTTCATTAATCAGGCCCAATGTTTATTATTGTTATTTGGTAAAAGAGGTTGGGCCACAGGCTTAATGAGCACTGAGAGGGGTTTGGCCAGCCATCTCGGGCCAGCCAAACACACATGCGCAGTAGGCTCTCTCCAGCCTGGCACTGTGTTGCCGGGCTGGAGAGAGCAGGCACAGGTGCCCAGTCTGCCTGGGAGTGCCCTGGCTGGGTGCTCCCAGCCAGTCCTAATGCTGTTCTAAGCAACGGCAGGCTTGGTCACAGGGCAGGCTGAGAGCCTGTGCCTGCAGCCTGCATTAGAGGAGCAGAATGGTGGTGACGGTGGCGACAATCAATAAAAGTAAGTTAATTTAAAAAAAATTGTTTTCAATTTCCCCCTGCACATTGCCTAACTCCCGGGGAGCCACTCCTGTTCTCACCAGAAAACCATAGGAACCACCTACACAATCACCTTTCATAAAGTAAGAGGCAAGGTTCCGCTAATTCAGATCCAAACTACCCCCATCTCTGCAATGACACAATGTGGTTAAGCCACCTGCTCTAGAACAATGGTGATACCTGACACGTCCTGATAGCGTGGTAGAAGGATACACAACTATAGCAACCATTATCTTCATGTCGTAATTTTGCGTGCACAATATATTTTGCAATCATAAAGCTGCCCCCGAGATTCATTGTTTCCTGTCCCTACCCAATTTTAAGTGCACTGTCTGCACCTTCTAAAGGAAAACACAACAACAATAACAATGTGCAACCTTGTATCGAAATAGAAGACAGATGACAGCTTGGTAGCTGCAGAGCAACAAATATTGACAAATCAGATGAATGCTGTTTCTAAGAGAGTCCAATCATTGTACAGTGTGTGCTGTTCTTGTTATGTGCACTGCTCTCTCTTCTAAACTCAAATTTATAGCAACCTCAAAGTGTATGAGTGAGCATGTTACTGAATGACCTTCAGTGTGTTGATATTTCTCCAGATTCTATTCAGCTGTCAAGATGCTGCCAGAGATGATTTTTCCCTATCATCTGGGTTTATTTCCCCCATACAAAGGAGGGTCCAGATTCTTCAAGGATTCTTTATTATTAGGGTCCACTGTCTCCCCTGGGCCTGGACTAATCCAAGAGTTAGTCCAGAGGCATATATTCAATGTTTATCCTTTTCATTACAAGGTTAACTTGTGACTATTTCACTTTCCATAAAGGGTGGTAAATATTGTGAATAACCTACCACGCTTGTATCAACTGTTATATTTTTGTGATATGCTATAGACAGCATTGTAATCAATTCTAATCAATATGTAATGTCATGTTATGCTATTTTAATTTGTAACTCACACAAATCACCCTGAGAGGGGTATCTCGGTGCATTAGTAGGTCACAGACAAATGGAAGCGGCCAGTTAGAAGAGTACTGTCTTCACAACTTGTAGTTTTGATAACAACATCTCATTTGCCCAGGCCAATAGGGCATTGGCATTGACATAATCCAAATGACTGATAACAAGAGCTTGAACCAGAGTTTTCCTCACTGTGAATAGGAGTAAAGGGAAAGCTCTTCTAAGCAGGCACATCATTTAAAAACAGCATCCTGTGATGGACAATACCTGCTCTTTCATGGTGAGGAATTTGTCAAAACGGACTCCCAAGTTTTTGACTACCTGCCCAATTCAGAAGACTACCAGTTCGAGGCCCAAAGCTGTTGGGGCTTGCCAAATAACAAAACCTCTGTTTTACCTGCATTCAGCTGGAGGCAGCTCTGCTTCATCCAAGCTTTCATCCCAGCTGAGAAGCCTTCTTTTGCTTTGACCAGATCATTGTCAAAGGAAATTATTAGCTGTGTATAGTCTGCAAAGGATATTATTTCTTTAAAAAAAAAAAAATCTTTAAAAATCTTAGCAAGGGATACAACATATATGTTAAAAGGTGTGGGGCTGAGACAAGAGCCCTAGGGCACCCCCTTATTCAGATGAATGGTGCAAGACTTATATGCACCCATCACAAAGGTTTGAGTTCTGTTGGGAAGGAAATCGCTGAACCAGTGTAATGTTGTCCCTTGAATCCCATATTCATGCAGCCTGCAAATTAGTCTGGGATGAGATACAGTATCAAACACTGCAGAAAAATCCAGCAGCAGAAGCATCAAAAGTAAATTAGCATTGAGGGATTATCTGATAAGGTTAGTGACCGCTACCAGGGATGTCTTTGTACTGTGTGATAGTCTGTAGCCAGATTGGGATGGGTCAAGAACCTTGTTGGTCTCTAGGTACTCTATATGTTGTTTAGTTGTTTATTTATTAGTCCTTCCAGCAGCTGACCCACTAAGGGAAGCAGCAAGATAGGACTATAGTTGATGAGGTTGGTCGGTGCCAAGTTGGCCTGTTTTTGAACTGGCACGACCTGAGCTACCTTCCAGTCTGATGGAATTTTCCTGATATTGACTGATAAATTGAATAAAGAACAGATAGTAGGAGCAAGCTGATTGGAAAGAGCAGCAGAGATCCTAGGAGGACAGACATTTAAGGTGAACCTGATTTAGCTAATGTCTCCAGCAAGAAAGCATTAAACTTACTTAGACCGGTGCCTCTGTTAGAAGGTAGTGGAACAAAATTAGTCTACATATCTGCTCATTTATGTGAGCTAGGAAAGTTTTAATAAATCACTTTGATTTTGTCTTCAAAGTGGTTGCCCGAAGAATCACAGATGTTTGTTATTCAAGTATTTTTTAAGAGAAAGCTCCAGGGTTTATGAAAGCGTTCAGCACTTTCAAGATCACTTTGGTTGAACCTCCGGCCTGATCAATTTCCCTAGAGATGTAAGTTTTCTGTGCTCTTTTTATGATACAGTGATACAGCGTTAAGGCTGCTCTAAAGGCCTCCTTATCAATTGTATTGTTGGTTAATCACCAACGTCTTTCTAATTGTTTACAAGCAGCTTTATCTGTCCTTAGTTCTGCTATATACCAAAGCACATGGGATTGATGTTTTGAGTTGGGACACTATTTCAGAGGGGCAATATTTTTTAAGAGCCAAATTTAGGGCTCTATGATAATGTAAGATTGCATGATTTATGTCTGAGCCTATCAATCTTTTGGTAAATTCAAACTCCTTGACAAAAGGGTGCAGAGTGATTTTCCATCAGTGTCTGGATAGCTTTCTGTAGGCTGTAGGCATTTTATCAATCTCTATTTGCTTGGAAATCAGGAAACAAATAATTTAATTAATCAGTCCAAACTAAAGGTTGGGTGGTTCACAGTTTAAAGATATAGCATTGGTAAAAATTAAGTCCAACATATGTCCTGCAGCATGAGTGGATCCATTGACCTTTTGGTGCAGGCCAAGTGTGGTTAAATCAGAAATAAGCTGATTTGCCTCCGTATTTAGGTGGTCTTCCCCATGGTGATTAAAATCTCCTAGCAAGAGAAACTGTTGAGATGCCAAAACATAGGGCACAATATGTTCTGTTAGGCACTAGCTGAAACTATTTTTAGGCCCAGGTGGGCGATATACTAAGGCACCTTTCCAGTAAATCTTAGGGGAGAATAGACCATCTCTTTTTAATCATTTTTTTGATGTTGTTGGATAGTGGAGTACATGTTGACACACAAGTTAAACGGGTTTGTGGATCCCTTACAGTCATTGTCAAAAGGGCATCACAGGGTTGTTTTTAGCCCTTTTACGCGCTGAATTAACAATCCTAGGTGGATAGTGGCGTTCAAGTAGTTTACACTGTAGGTCACTAGTTTGTGTCTCAAAAACCCGAGATGAACTACAATTACGTTTTAAAAGTAGAAATTGGCCAATGATGGTTTATTCTAGTGAGCGGTGGGATTTGTATCCCAAAACCCCAATTTGTATTTAAGCGTACGGCCAACATCAAAGATATGGTAGTTCATACCCACCCTCCAGTTAGCCGAGACAATTCTGTTCGAACAAGACTGTGGAACCTTCATCCTGTTGTGGGCACTTCCCATGTGGTCAATGCAATGTCTGCCCCTTGACTAAACAGCTTGAGACGCTTAATTTGGATCCTATTGGAAGTTGGCGCCTCAAAAAACATACCAATTGCAACACTCGCAATGGTATTTATATGATCACTTGCCCATTTGGCCTGCGATACATTGGCATGACCACTAGACCGGTCAAAATAAGAATCAATGAACATCGGAGTAACATTAGATGTGGGCGTGTCACCACTAAACTCTGTGCAAATTTTTTTTAAATGCCCCATGACCCTGATGATTTATAGTGGGTGGTCCTGGACGCACCAAAAATTAGTTCTAACATCACTTGTTCGCTATTTAGGAGTGAACAGCATTGGGTCTATAAATTGGGGACAAATATACATGGGTTGAACAATGAGATACCATGGATCAGTCTCTCTGCGTAAATTATTTTTGACCTTATGAATGCGGATATTTACCTGCCAAATCATACTTTTGTGAACTCTGTGTTATATTTGTCAATAACTATTACTCTACAGTCATTTTGTAGGTGTTTGTATAAGTCATTTCTTTCTGTATGGTGTTCTTCCTTGTACGGGCACCATTTTTCATTTTATTATTTATCATCTTCCTTTTTGGTCCGATGATAATATCATTGATTTTTTAGATTTAGGTTTCCTCCCTTTTGACCATCACATAGCTTGTGTTCTTTTTATTTGAACGGTTCATAATGGGGCTTGCTGTATTTTTTTTAACAGCAAGGCATGCCTTCTATTATATACATGCCACGAGCCTTCATGACCCCTTTTGTGCAAGCATCTTCCGACGGAGTGGGTTTCCCCTCCGTCTTCCATTTTGGCAGTCCTCTGTACGCTCGTGATCCGGAAGACGCCTTCTCTTCCGGGTTTCGCCGTGTCTTAAAGAAGCTCTGACAGTGCTCCACTTCCTAATTTCAGGAGCACTGCCAGAGGGTAGGTCCGAAACCGTGGACCTGTTGCAGCATTGTGAGTACCCCTATAAAAAAAAAAATTATACAGTGATTGGCCGCACTTTCTTTTCCACAGACATCTATTCAAAAATAGTTTCTTAACTGTCCTGATTTTAATAGCAGCTTTGCAAGCATCGCTCCACTGCACGTTTTGGCCAGTACTTCAGTTTGAGGTTATATTTTGAAAGTCGAAGCTATGAGTATACTGTTGTCGATGCCTTTTGACATAACTCCTTCTGTTTTTGATCAACTAAACAGTCATGATATAAGACATTTCTTTGACATCTTATATTCGTGTGTGTGCAGTTGACTATTATGTCGGTACCATTGTTCCATATAAATGTTGTTTTTGCTACAGTGGGTGCTGACTCTTGGTTTATCATTATGGTACAGTTTTTTATGGGTCTGTAATTTGACGTGATATCTGACTTATGATTACTGTCTTAGATAGTATCAGCACCAGTCCTAGGCGTGTGCTTTCCCAAGGAGCCACATTTCATATTTTGGGATGGTAAGACTTCATTACAGTTCCATCTATCACCGAGCACTGTCTCCACTTATTCACACTATTTGCCACAAACTGGGTAATTAACAGTACTTCGTTTTAGATCCATACTAAATCATACTTTGTTTTACAGGGCGACCTGCACTTTTATATTTTTTGACCAGACGTACCGTTGGCTTCAGGTAAGTGACTGTTCCTTAGTTTATCACCTAGGATAACGCAGCATTATCTGCTGTTTTGGTTATAGGAGAAGTAGCACTTTGATCCTGATGAAGCGTCGAGGGATCCGGCTGGACCACTAGACGCGAAACATGTTGACCCTAGATTAGAGGTCCTATGATATTTTCAGGCCTCTTATTTATTTCTTTTGAAAGTTACTGAGCATGACTACTCACACTTAACTTTCAAATTGTTTTTAACCTTGGCCTATACCACTTATTAGCTGAATAAACTGGTGATGTGATTTGAGGTTTAGAGCCAATTTTAAGAATTTTTCTCTCCTTTCTGTTTAGGGTCTGCAGATAGGCATTGTCCTCAATTAAATCAATTACGGCAGTCACTATTAAAGAACTCCGGCAAAGAGCCCTCTTCTGGGGAGCCCGTCAGACATTGCAGCGCCGGTCTGACGAGGAGCATTCCCGATGATGAAGCATGACATCTATTGGTATGTGTGAGGGCTCTTGTTTCTAGAGAGTTAGGTCTCCCTGCCTTTCTTCTGTTACAGTCTACTCGTTGTTTGTTGTGATAGAGTACATTGGGAGAGTGTACACTGGACCATCAACCTCCATGTCCCTCCTTCATTGTTTAAAGATTACAACATATAACCAAGTGTCTTCTACACTTGTCAATATACTCCAGAGTCTTAGACCACGCAGGGTCCGTACATCACCAACAACCATGTGGACAATTTTTGAGCACAAAGCGCCACCGTTCGATGACTTCCCTACTCTTATACTGCAGAGTATGCACACTCCTACTAATCTCAATTGGAGTATGCAAACTCACTACTTTACCACACATACATCACAATTTACCTGCAATTTGCTTAAGCCAGTGCAAGCGCAACCTACCACTTTCATACTATCACAAGAACACCGAGAACATGCCAATTTTTACTAGCGGGGTCCAGGATCTGAGAAAGTCATTTCTGGGCTTAAGGGGACATCATCTTTGCTACAATTGCCATTTCAGAAAAACAGAATTCAAACCTCATAAAAAAAGTCATGAGCAACTAACCCTAACTTATACTACCACCATAACCAATGATCACCCCCATAACTTAGTTCTCCAAGGAAACTAACCATCAGGCTGCTACCATAAATTGCAAGTGTGCCTGGTCCTTAGTAAGTAAACCTACAAGGGGACGCGCATAGGTGGATGAACCTTTTGGATCGCATGGAGTATCCTAGTCATGTAGTGACTATCGAGGACAGCAATAATCAGCATAGAACATCTTCTCATGAATAATCACAACTCGATGAAGAGTTAAACAATTTTTATTTCCCTATTGATTACAATTCTAAACCATCTGTTAGATCAATCTTTATTCAATCCACTCAATTATTAATTTGTTAATGAGAAACATCATAACATAACTTGATGAAAACATATGCGAAAGAAGGATACCAGCATTACTAGCAGAGTTCAGTAAATAGCTTGCCAGTCATTTGTCACTGTCAACGTCACCCATAACAGCCTACCTAGCCAAGATAATGCATCAGCATGTGGGGCTTCATGCAAAATAATTTAGAGAAAAAGTATTAAATCTATCTAAGTCAGAATTCTATAATCAGCGCAGTTGGTACCTAGAAGAAAAAGGCACAATTTGTCAGTCACATTTTCATAGCTGCCTATCGACACGATGGATGAGCAACAAAGCCAGTCTTCGTCTTCAGGTTATCAAGTAGTCAGCCACGCAAACAGGCTCTCAGGGTATGAGCCCAACGACAGAACCTCAGACAGCGTCTCCTGACATCATCAGTTCTCCCCTCACATCTCAAGTTTTAACCCCTTGTCATGACTTTTTATTAGGGTCTCCCAGTCTATCCCCCTTATTCCTAATTGGTCAGTCAGTCAGCAGATGTGACTTTAACCTATAGTATTTGTTTACCAAATCTATCAATTTTAATATTAGCCCTTTCACAAGATGAGGATTGGTCCACTATACGATGTCCTCATCATCCGGCTCTTCAGGTATCGAAATTGTTGCATGTTCCTCTTCAGTCAGTGCCTCCAATGTTCAAGTTCTAGGAAAGTACATTTAGCCTACTCTACACATAATTGTATCAAATTGTCTTCATCATCTCCTGTCCGCCGGTACATTGCAGACATTTCTAGCTAAGCAACTTTAACATCGGGCAGTTCAGGACCATGGTAGCTTCTTGCAACAGCGGTTATTATTTCTGCTCTCTGAGGGTGAGGCCTAGGAAGACTAGGCCATTTTTTCAGCTAAGTTAGCACTATAAATTAAGTAAAAGATAGGTTATACATTCAAATATGACATATTACTACATTATTCTTGTATACTTTTCAGCATTTCATACAGTTCCAGTTATATTAGTACAATCTCGTATATATGACTGTCATGCCCGAGGGCACATTTTCAAACGTGCACATTATTTTTTTCTACAATTAATCCTTCTACAAACTTTTCATTATTCAAACACATAAACATCATTAATAATTTTCTAATTAGCATATCTGCTTCAACAGTAGAAAAGCCCTTTCCAGGTAGTTTTGATCACTACCACAGCTGTGAAGTGCGCTGGAGTTCTTAACTGGATCCACGCAAGCCATACAAGAAAAGTGGCATGTCCTTTGGACAATGAAGAAGAGTTGTTGAGAGTACCAACAATGACCAGACTAACCTCAGAGCTGGAAAGAGGAGAAAGAGGAACTGAGACCAGATCTGAGCCAACTGACAACAGTTCAGCCACTCCTGTGAGAGACGAAGGAGAAGACCTACAGAAGAGTGACACTGAACCAATCTCAATTGAAGCCGCAGAAGAGTCTAGTCAGAGGGGGGCTCTCCCAGAAGTAGATGATTTTCTAGACAAACAAAGCAAATGACAGACCTCAAGGGTAAAGGAGTTGAAAAGGGATCAAAGCCACTGTGGTCTGACTCTTCCTGAACCAGTTGCTGGTCCATCAAGAGAAAGTCCTTCAGAGAAAGAAGAAGTTACAAGTTCAACACTGAAAAGAGTATTGACAAAAGGTCCAATGAAAGGAGATACCTGGCCGGAGTCACAAGCAAAGAGATAGGATGCAGTTAAAGTGACAACTATACAGGAGGAAGTAGATACAACAAGGAGAGACGATCTGAGTGAAGGAGAGTTGAATGGAGATCAAAACTTGAAAAGAAAGAGAACTGCAAGTCGAAGGTACGCTGGTCCTGAGAGGACATATGGAAGAACAAGTGAATGGCAAAGAGAATTGTTGTCGTTTTGTTTTGATCGAGACATTCCAGGTCAATATATTGGCAGATGAAGGAAAGCAATGAACTGAACTGTTGAAACCAGAATCTGAAAGAAGTATAAAGAAAAAGAGACTGTTGAAAGTAACCGGAAAAGGCTTTTGATGATCTGATTGGCAAAGTAACCTGATTTGACAAGCTGCTAAACCGATTTTTTACAAACTTACTGATTTTGACAAAAAGGATCCTGGGAGTGAGACTGAAAGCTGTAAATAACTGCTGAAAGAAGATTGAAGATTTTGTTTTTGATTTTGCTGCATAGTTATTATTTTTCTTTTCTACTTTCTGATTCTTTACATATCATGAGTAACCTTAGCCAGCAGCGTAGGAAGAATAGGTGCTGTAAATACATGTGTATTGGTTTGGCAATTGCATGCATGATATTGTGCTTAGTATTGATTGTGGGAATGACTGTTCTTGACAAGAGTAAAGCCAACCTTACTTCAGCTTATTATTATATTGATTATTGAGTGAGTATGTTGGGACGATGGATGCGAGAAATAGTTCTGTTTGCACGCAGATTGATTCATCATTTGAAGAAGGAGTTACCTATCACAGTTTACCCCTCACCTACAGGATAAATTGTAGTCTGTTACTCAGAAGATTCTATAACCAGGAGTGCATCCAATATTTCCTTTCCAATATTGACATTGTGTTTTCATTTGTTCCTATAACTAAGTACCTGAGTAGAGTAGCTAAGCAGAATAATATAGAGCTAGTGGGTGGATTATTTGAGCCTACGTTAACTTTTGGCACTGCATGTCGCACAGGAATAATCTGACATGCTTGATTACACCATTAGAAAAGAGCTTTTTAGTTCAAACAGACGACAGGAGAAAGTAATGAAAGAAAAAGTTAGAAAAGGGTTTGGGGAAAAGGACTTTTAGGAATGGTTATGTACTCAGTGAAATAAAAACACAAGGAAGGTTAGCTTTAGATGTGCAACACGTAGGAAAGCTTTGAATATATAGGCCTAAATCTAGTGCTGACACGTTGTTTGTGGGAACGAGTGAGTGTAGACATGTGCTTTTGTTTCAGAGTAAGTGGACATTTAATTGAATGAACAGGATCCAGCGATCCTTGAAATTTATTAGATCTGTGGGCCAAATGCTTATTACCGTCTTCCAAGAGGATAGTATGGCACATGTTACTTGGGAATAGTTTTCCCAAAGATATTCCAACTTGAGGACTTGAAAAGATGACTGAGTTACATCACATTAAACAAAAGAGAAAGTCTCCCTATAGTATAGTGGGAATTATATTTGGAGCAATGATTTCTTCAGTGGGAGTTATTCTGAATTCTGTAAAGATTTGAAAGTTGTCTACTATTGTGGATAACATGGTGACAAATTTTTCAGGAGCTGTGATCATAATGAATACAGAAATGGCTGCAGAAAGATCTATGACTCTGCAGAATTGCCTTGTGTTAGACATTCTTTTAGCAAAGGATGGCGGAGTTTGCAAAATACTGAATTCGAAGCATTGTTGTTTATATATTCCTGATAATAGCAATGAAATTAGAAGTTTACTTACTAATCTGACTAATGATAGTGCTGATTTGAAAGAGCTGAAAGAACAAGGTGTTTGGGAGAAAGTTAGCAAAGCATTTACTTCAGTGGGAAATTGGCTCAGCAACATTAGAAAAGGGATAATATTGAAAATAATACAAGGGATATTGATTATTGTTATTTGCATAATTGGAGCATGAGTAATATGTAAATTGTATCATGTGAATCAAAGAACATGAAAAATGATCGGAGGAAGGAAGAGATGAAAATGGAAAATTTGTTTAGGGAAATTTCAAGGAGGGAACAAAGATTAAAAGGGATAGAGATGACAAATTGTAGCTGAAGCAGAAAATGTGTGTGAGAAGATGGATGTAAATGTGATGACATATTTAATCATCAGAGGAGGGATTGTTAACGCTGACATTTCACTAATGAATATTCATGTATTCTCAATGTTAAATCTGCATAGAAAATGAGTTAACATCGAGAAATAATACACAAGTTTGAAAATGTACCTACTTGAGTGACCACCAATAATCAAGAAGTATACATTATTAACAGCTTATTAATGTAAAATGTCGAACTCATGTTTGGATTAATATAGTAGTATGTCATATTAATGGTTATGTATTGTGTATTTGTTTTATTAATCTTAGGCCTTAATTTAGCGAGGTCTTGGGTCTATTTGCACGGCCTCATGTCAAGTAACATTGCTTAGATAAATTATAAAATGGCTACTTAGAGAATTAAATTGTAATTTTCCATTGCATTGACCGAATGTTAGTAGCTAGATTTCTTTCCTGTGAGAACTGCTTGCTAGAATATGTTGTACTAGCTAAGGATACTTTGTATAACTTAGTGTGTGTAAAGGCAATGTTCCCAGGAGCAGAGAATGGATGCACTGACTGGAATATAAGCTGATACAAATTTGTTACCTGGTGAGCCCAACGACGGGAACAGGAGAAGAGGAGCCATTCATCAACATGTGAACAATGGTTTAGTAAATTCTTAGATTTTAGGTTCTACTTTCATAGGACTAAACGGAAATATTTGATTCTTTGACTAATAGCAATGTGGGAAGTAGTTTTAGGGAATCTAACTTAGCCAGACTGCACAGAGAAGAGAGAGGCCATTCTCCCCGTTTTTTCCTAACCGATAGGATAGCTATTATTCTTTCTGAACTGCATAAACAGACATTTCCTATCTTGAACTTTAAGGCTGAATTCTGATACTTTGCTGACCGAACAGATGTCCAGTTGACTTAGTCAGTTAAAGCTTGCTGAATGTCTATTTGCTTTTGTCCTTAAGTACCAACCGCTAATTTTGATAGAGCCATAGTTAGATGTTTTCCAAATTTGTGTTGACTAAATTGTTTTGCATGAAGCCCAAACATGCTATTCTGATCAGAAGGTTAGTTACGTTATTCACTGATTGATGCCTGCTAAATATTAACAACAGTTGGTGTCTTTTCTTTGCTTAATCTAAATGTATGCCATTTCTTTTGAGCAGTTATTCTTGCTATTAATCTTTACTGTAACTTTAGAATGAGTAGTGATCCATGTTTTGATTAAATTGTCTTTCTTTAGAAGATTCGGTCAACCTGTAGTGTTTCTGTATGGTTATCATTTGATTTTGCGACTAAGGGCCAGATGTAGGTAGGTAAAAATTTGCGAATCGGAAATAGTGACTCCATGCAAATCGCTATTTCCGACTCGCAAAACCAAATGCCATAAAGACTCGCCATACCAAATTGCGAGTCGCAGAGGTGTCGCACCGCAATTTGCGACCTCTGTTTTTAGCGAGGTCGCAATTTGCGCGAAGGGTGTTGTCGGGTGTCGCAAATTGCGACTGCCTCGCAAATTGGCTGCAGGTGGAACATAACAGTTGGGAAACCCACTTCCTGGCTCTCGGTGATGACATCAGAACCAGAAAGTCACCAAATAGAACTGCGAGGAGGGAGGAGCACACCCAGCCCAAACTGCAGAGCCACACCCAGGTGAGAGGAGCTGCAGCAACAATGGAGAAGGAGACAGCCAGTGCTGGAAGGAAGAGAAAACTAAAGTTCTCTGACAAGGAGTTGGAGGTACTAACGGAGTAGTGCTGCCTGCACCATGACCAACTCTTTGGCAAGACAGCAATGTGTGTCCCTGACACTCAGAAGAAAAAAAATTGGCAAGACATCCAGGAAAAAATAAATGGCATTGGGGTAAGCCACCGCACCCTGGATATAATCAGGAAAAGGTGGTATGACCTTCACTCCAGGACCAAGGAGAGGGTTGCGGAGCGCATGAGGGAGATGCAGGGCACTGGAGGAGGCCCATCCACCATTCCACCCCCTACAGCCCTGGAAACCATGGTGGAGACAACACTGGAGCCGGAGGCTGTACTGGGCATAGGAGATGTGGACAGTTCAGCGCCTGGAACATCAATAAGTGAGTACCATGATATATGCTTTGACACCCACAAATGCACTATACACACAATCCCAGTACACAGCAGCAGGCACCACCAGACTAGCTCCATTCCAGTCTAGCAACCTCTAGAATAGTGCATTATGGGCAATGTAGTACAGAAGTCCAAATATTGGCAAATGTTTATTATGAGGCAAAAAACAGATGTGCAAGACTGACAGTGTATCCCCTATGTCCCACAGGTCTCCCACAAGGCACCCCCATCACCGGACACGTGCAGGGAGAGGAACATGGGCCAGACCCACAGGAGGAGGCTGCCACTGACACAGCAGGGCACAGAAGGACACCACCACCCATGGAAATGCCACCAGAGTCCATGGAAGATCCTGCGCTGGATATGGAGGCAGCAGTTTTAGCACCAGGGCCCAGGCCTACAGAGAGGCACACACAGCCAGCAGCAGGAGCAGTGCTCAGATGCCGGCGCAGAGTGCAGTCTGTGCGCAGGGACGATGTCGCAGACATTGAGTTTGCGGGACTTGAGGCATCACTAGTACAGGGTCAGTGCCTGCAAAACAGATAGTTGAGGTCAATTAACAGGAACCTTACAAGACTGCAGACCACTATGACCCATGGGCTGGCTAATGTGGACAATCAGTTCCAAAATATGAACACACATCTGGGGAACCTGACACAAGCCATTGAATTATTGGTCAGGGAATTGGTGGCTGACAGGGCACAGGCACGGCGCAGGGAGCGCAACACTGCAGCCCGGTTCGACAGACTTGCAGCATCCATTGGGCTCCTGGCTACAAACACCATCTGCCTGTCAAGGCGCACTGTCAGCCTGCAGGTCGAACTGGGTCATTTCGCTGGTGATGTGGCACGGGGACTTGGCCGCATCAGCCATGCGGTTGACATAATGGAGACCAGACAGGCTGCAAGGGGCACAGGGGATTCCCCGCAGGACAGCGAGGAGGGCACTACAATGAGAAGTGTGTCTGCCACTGATGCGTGTGTGCTGCAGAGTAGCAGTGCATGGCAGTGCTCAGGGGACCCACCAGGAGTGAGCCAAGGTGGCCGCAGTCGGAGGAGGCTATGAGACACCGAAATGTACTATTACTGAGGCACATGCAATTAATGTGTCTGATTTGACTGTTTACAATTCCACACTGTGGCATACTGAACATTTCTAATGATATCATAGTTTAGCAATAAAAAGGTTTTGTTTGTTTCACTACATAACTGGGCTATGTGTGTCTGACATTAGTGAGTGTGGTAACGGTTGCCACGTACCTGCCAAAGTATTGGGTTGCAATGTGGTTCCATCTCTGTCTGCCCTCATTTGCGATGCTTCTATCCCCAGGCTGTCGATGTGGTAGCTCTTGCTCCTCATTCTCCATGTCTGTGTCTTCAGGGGTGAGATGTAGCCCACGTCTGGTGGCAATGTTGTGTAGGATGGCACAGGCGGCAACTATCTTGCATGCTGTTTCTGGGGCATACTGGAGTGCACCCCCACTTTTGTGGAGGCATCGGAATCTTGCCTTTAATAAGCCAAAGGTCCTCTTGACTACAGTTCTGGTCCGCTGATGTGCAATGTTATATCGCCTCTCGTTCTGATTGGCAGGTGTTTTGGTATGGGGTGAGTATCCATGGTCTCAGGGCATATGCACTGTTGCCTGTTTGACAAAAAAGGCAAATTTAGCAGGGCATCACAGGGTTACACAGTGACCTGTATGTATGGCTTCAGAGTGTAGTCACCAATACCTAATAGATATCCGTCTCCAAACTCCCCACGTTCTAGGTGTATCCCACTGTGCCTGAATATGTATGAGTCATGTGTTATCCCTGGATATTTAGCTACAATGTCAGTAATGACATTATGGGCGTCACATATCACCTGGATGTTTAGTGAGTGGGTACATTTCTTATTGCAGAACACATATTCCAGATTTGCAGGTGGGCAAATTTGTATATGTGTCCCGTCCACAAACCCTATTACATGGGGGAAGTTGGCAAGTCCAACTTGGTGCTGTTGATTTCTGCCTCATTCCTGGGTAGGTATATATATATCTGGGCATGTGTGCGAGTATGACATCTAGAAATGTCTGAAGAATCGTGAGAGGGCACTTTGGGATACCCCACCTGCCACTGCAATCACCCGTTGATAGCTACCCGAGGCCTAGAGGTGCAGTGAGCATAGCATTTGCACATGTGTGGGGATGGTGCTGCTGCGCATTGTCTGTCGTTCAAGCTGAGGTTTCAGCAGTTCAATTATTTCTAAGATAACAACACTGCTCAGTCTATATTTGTCATAAATCTCCTCCTCAGTTTTTTGGAATAGTTTCTGCCTGGTTCGCTATATCCTCTCTTGACTCTGCCTCCTCCTCCTTCGCTGGGCAGCCTGGACTCTCCTCCTCTATGCAATCATGTACAGTTCAGCCATTTTGAGTCACCCAGATGCTTCCTGGGTCTCCTTTTATACTTTGGTACTGGTTACCACCTGCTCTGAATCAGTGGTAATCTGGGTGTTCAAAACAGGCTTTTTGCGACTGGTCGCAATTTGCGACTGGCTTTTGCATATGGTTTGCGACTTGCAATTTGCGACTTCCTGATTTCATGTCACAAAATCAGGTTGCAATTTTTGCGAGTTGGTGCTGGGTCGCATCGCTATTTGCTATTCAGAAATTGGATTTTTGTATCCCATTTCGGATTTTGCGGGGTCGCAAATAGCGATCGGGACATTTGCGACTCGCAAAACTTTGCTACATCTGGCCCTAAGTTACGTAATGTTAGCATTGTTAATATAGGGAAATAAACATTCTAACTTTTACATAAAGGTGTGGTTATTCATGGCCAAGGGGTCATGGTGCATGGAAATTACTGACTTCTAACATTTCTGATGTTATTGATTGATGTTGTTATTGATTTGTCCCGGATCTGAGTTTATGGTGGGAACTACTCTAAGCGCAGTCAAAAGGTCCACTGAACATCTAACGCGTCTCCTTATGAACTAATTATAAATAACCAAGTAAGGTCAGACGTGCTAACAATGTTTTGATCCTGCAGGTGGGCCTGCAGGAATGCTTACGGAAATCGGAAGGTGACACTGCTGCTGCTTGCCTGCTCATTGCAGTCTAATGTACAGGTGCAAAACTGGGTCTTGTTATTCTATATTCACTTTCTTGCTGTTGTGCATGTGCTGAAGTGTAGGAGGGATGAAATACATTTTCCGTGACATTTAGATATAAGTTGTGGTATACGCCCCTGGGCATGGATACAACTCAGGAATCAGGGACCTCCATATGGATTCCCAGGCCTGTGGGAAGAAAATCCAAATGATCATTCATATCCCTATTTTTGATGGGAACTCTTGTCCATTCCAGTCTCCTGGGAATCCATGCTCTGCCTCCCCCCCTGCATCACTGCTGCGGTGCATGTATCAGTGCCATGATCTCACATTTATTCTCCCTGTCATGATTGAAATCAGCTTTGAACCATTTTAGTATGGGGAGATAAAGACCAAGGTAGTCATGGGGTCCTAGGCTTCTGCCACAGGTTGGTTGAGTTTCACTCCTCCACTTCACCTCTAAATCATTCATCAGAATGTGGTGGTAGCACATTCGTTGGAGGAGGTTTCTCTTCTCCCAACAAACCTTTAATCACATTCTCTATAGTAACAAGAAATTGCCCATAAATGCCATTGAGACCAAAATTGTTGTGTATGGCAAAAAACAAATCTAGGGGATGTGTCGCCATATGTGATTCTGTGCTTGTAGATAACTTTTTCAGCATGCCCATTTTGAGTTGGTAAAGAGTAGCGTCCTTACCACTATGCGTGCTCTGAGTTACTTCAATAGTACATATGATGGTCTCTTATTTCTCCCTTTACTGGGAGCACATAATGGTAAGATAAAATAATTTGCTTTGTATTGTGCATTGACCAGTCTCACATGTCAACAGGGCTACTCAAGGTACGAAAGCAATTGTAGTAAACCACAAATAGGATTTCCTCCATGTTCTGCGATCACCAGTATTTGTCTGGAACTTGGCTTGCACTTTCTTAATATTGTAAGAACTTATAATGAAATTCTGGCATAAATTAATGCCTCCTGTAGTTAGCACATGTAAGGACAAGCTCCTCGTGTGCTCTTCCTATGGAATTTGTGGTGTTTTACTAGAATTAAACGTTTTTTAAGGTATGATGTGTGACAGAAGATTCCCTTGTGTGCCATGTGTCCAATGTTGAATAAACTAAGGACCATCAATTTAGACCATTGTTGTGGGCGATAGGATTAAGAACTTTGAAAGCCACAAGTGCCTTTTTGTTCAATCTAAAATATGGTCAAGTAACACTGTCACTGGAGACACTTTCACAATGTGCTGTGAAACTAAAATGTATTGCTTTTTAAATATTGTAGTAATTGCATTATATTCTAATGATCATTACTGTTTTCGAAACTTTGGTCTAATAAACTAGTTTACCTACTTTGCATTCGGAGTAAAGGTGAAAATGGGTTCTGTTTAATCAAAGATGGCAGTGAATAGTAGATTGGCACATATGGTGGCTGTCGCTTGGAGATAACCACAAGTCACTCAACCACTCCTGGGAGAAAAAGTATAATGTTTGACTGAACGTTTTGTTGGCTTTTGTTAACTTAAAAGATTCAAATTGTGAATGCCCCAGTCACACTTTTATATCAAGAAAAAGGATAATTTTATAGAGCAAAGTGTCCTTCCAACCATAGTGTGAAACACATTGTTAAAAGGTAAACCATGAAAAGCAGGTATTGCTGTGCCTCTCTGTCCAGTCCTATTAATTACGACATCATTACTGCAGGGACAAAAAAATGATCTGTCCACTCCATGGTACAGCAGTTCTTAACATTTGGAAGTCAGGGTCTCAGGCCCAAACAATTTGTATAATTTGAACCACAAGACAGTACAAAAATATATAGAAATAACTATCCATCAAATACACACACAAACACTATGATTTATCTTTTTTTCTTTCACGACAGAAAGTATTCAAAATTTTCATTTTCATTTTAATAGGAAGGATAGAGCTTTTCAAAATTTGGTTTTATTTCTAAAAGACAAAGTCATATGCTGAGGTCTAGCATATCAATTAATATTAATTCTCCTAATTCATTCTCTAATTTCATCAGAACATAATAGTGCTTCTGTTGAGGCCACCGATCTTCGCACAATAGCTCTGACAATCATATTGCCAGCATCCACTAACACCTTAGAAAAGTCTGTTTCCATCAATGATGTACCTACCAACAACTCGTTCAGTCTATCTTTAGCTGCATTTTCAGACTTCTATTCATGGGGCCTGATTTAGAGTTTTGAGGAAGTGTTTCTCCATCACAAATGTAGCAGATATCACATCTGCCTTATCACAAGTCCATTATAACCCATGGCACTTGTAATAAGGTGGACAGGATAGCTGTCATTTTTGTGATGAAGTACCCATCCACCAAACTCTAAATAAGGCACAGAGGCCCTAATTCTGAGTCTGACGGGCGGCGGAGGCCGCCCGCCAGACTTCCCCCCTCCGAAATACCGCTCCGCGGTCGAAAGACCGCGGAGGGTATTCCGAGTTTTCCCCTGGGCTGGCGGGCGGTCTTCGCAAGACCGCCCGCCAGCCCAGGGGAAAACTCCCTTCCCACGATGACGCCGGCTCGTAATAGAGCCGGCGGAGTGGGAAGGTGCGACGGGTGCAGTTGCACCCGTCGCGTATTTCAGTGTCTGCTTTGCAGACACTGAAATACTTTTAGGGGCCCTCTTACGGGGGCCCCTGCCGTGCCCATGCCATAGGCATGGGCACGGCAGGGGCCCCCAGGGGCCCCGCGACTCCCCCTCCCGCCATCCGGTTCCCGGCGGGAGAACCGCCAGGAACTGGATGGCGGGAGGGGGAGTCGGAATCCTCCATGGCTGCGGAGCGCGCTCCGCAGCCATGGAGGATTCCTACGAGCGGCGGAAAGTCAGCGGGAGACCGCTGGCTTTCCGCGTCTGACCGCGGCTAAACCGCCGCGGTCAGAATGCTCGTAGGAGCACCGCCAGCCTGTTGGCGGTGCTCCCGTGGTCGGTGGCCCTGGCGGCCACCGACCGCCAGGGTCGGAATGACCCGCAGAATCTCTTAACACAAGAGGACGCCCATTTTAATTTTGGTAGATTGGAAGGCCACCTGTTCTCTCCAGACATGACCAAAGATAACTCAATGATTCTATTATTTTGGCAATCATTCTTCACACTCGACTTTCTTCAAATTCCTTTTTCCTGCGGAGAACATATATGTACACAATATATACAGAATATGGACTAGTTCAGATCTTACACTGTGGAAACAAATATTGTGGCTGTTTTACACATGCTTCGATGAACACCATATAACAAATGACCTTCTGTAAAAATAACATAATTTATGTTGTTGTTTTATTAAAGTTGTTTTGTAGCAGATTCCCTTGATTCTTTTCTCGACTTGGAATTTAAGGCATTATTCCATTTACTCTGTCCTACGCCTGTGCAGTAACGTGCACTAAGCTGATTACCAAACACATGTCCACGAGGGATTCAAGATCCCTTTCTCGAAATTAACTTGCCACGCTCTTTCTTTATGACCCTGCCAGTTTTGCATCATCAGCAAAGATGAAAACATTGCCCTCGTGTTCACCTCTAAAATGTATGCGTGTGTTAAACAGCAATATCGGACTCAATACTGAAGTGTAAGAAAATCTACAACAAATTTCATACAATTCCAGGGCTTCATCACTACCCACTCTCCAAGCGTACATTCTGATTCAGGCTAAAATCAAATCTGCACATTTCCAATTCTTATTCTTCCTCAATGCAAAAAAATGCATTGGTCGATTAGTATGGGCACTAATTGGGGTTTGATTTTCAGCTTTATTGGAAAAGGTAGTATAAAATGTATCTCCGGTTCATTAACTTATAGAATATAGATTGTTGCATTACTGCATTTACCCACCTCCAGCTAATTGTAATAGTCATATGACATCGGTTTGTCATCATATGAATTAATGTCGAAATCTTCAATGATAATTTCTAAATAGAATACTTTCGTTTTTTTCTTGAAATTAAATCAATACACGATATTGATCTGGTGATGAGGAAGTTAAGGGTCCAATATATAGAATTTGTACCTAAGAAGATCAATACTTCCACCGTTAACCGTTCCCTGAGTAGTAATATTAAATGTGCACTGTACGGCCATTGTTTTGTACAGACAAGCATTAGCAAAGCCAATTGGTCTCAAACGTGTTTTTGCTGTTCTATACAGAGCAAACTCGAACCAAAAGTGTAGGCACACTTTACGTGAGAATCACATGCTTCGATAAACTCCATATAACAAATGACCTTCTGTAAAGATAACACATTACACAAGACCACATTCATTTTCCTAGGGCATGGGGAGATTAACTGATTGACCAAAGTCACAGAATATTGAGCCAATGGTGAGACTCAAACCTGGTTTCCTAGTTCCAAAGTCAGCAGCTCTGGACATAACGCCACACCCTCATCCTATCCGGTTGGCCCTGCAGATGCTTTTTAGCCATACTGTACAATGCAGCATGACTTATAAAAAAAGGTTGTGGTTTTTGAGGACGACCAGCTTGTACTGTCAAAAAATGAAAGATTGAATACATTTGCCAAATACAGGGAAGCCCGTTTATCTAGAGGGCTAATAGCTCTGTGGGCATCTGCAGCAATATTGGAGATATGTTTGCAGCCTTCTGGCCACTGATTTGCAAGAAGTAGACTTAACCTACACTTTCACCCTTCCCCCATCTGTGCTAACATCAGTTTGTTTTTGTACTGTGTTTCTCTCTAGGCTTAATAATGCAGTAACTATTGCAGAAAGTAATTTTTAGATCACGAACCAATTGCACTTTAATGGAAGTGTCTACACATTTCATACCTGGTGACATATAAAATGCACTTCTACTCTATTGTTCTTGACAGGAGATTAGGGTTTTATTTAGTTCCCGAACAATTGCCATTGATCCTGTGAGATCAAGAAAGGCATGAAACATGTAGACCAGATCATAGGCTCAAGATTGCTTTTTGTTTTAATCTTACCATGGTTAATGCTAATTATTAAAACATTGCTTTTGGTTATACCTAGGGAGTATTATCTTGTCTCCATAACAACACCTCTCCTTGATTTACCGTCCCACCTACAGCCCCAGTAGAATCAGTGCATGCTTTAAATTCCCATTCTGGATCTTAGGTTGCCAAAGAAAAGACCTCCATCACAGCCCCCTATCTAGGAGCCCAATTGGTATTGCACAACTCACCTAACATGGAGTTCAACATGATGATGTAGCATGCCACCTCGGTAGCTGAGGGTCTGTGCATCCTCAAAAGGATACTCCTTGAGGCCTACAGTACGTAATAAACCTGAACAAATGATTCAGATTTGATCGTTCTTATCACAATACCCAGGATATCACATCTTTTTAATTGAAGCATTGATAGGGAGGACATGTGATGGACCAACCAATTCCTTTTGTTCTCCCATAGGTTGTGTGTACTAACATAAGTGGCAGTCAAAAGTGGTAAGAGTGACATCGGTTAACAGTGGTTTGACACTGCGGTGCGTTGGTGCTACAATAAAAGAGCAGTTATTAATGTCAACAACCTAAGAAAGAGTATGAATACCCTGGCTCCTTCTTGTGTTGTTTTTGCACAAAGATATTCACATGGTGGTGAGATAATCACAAGCTTTACTTACTTCTTTCTGGCCTCACAAGCTACAAACTATTGCAATATTATTCACTCATGCTTACAATAGCAAACCATCTCCAAGAAATTGACCGTCACTGTTCTGCTTTGCGTACCCCTCATATTCCCTGTACTGCATTTTAAAATGTGCACAGCACTTACTACCCCTACGAGTTGCTGAAGCACACACTTGCATAGATAGCAAGTTACGCCATGTAGAGTGCGTAGTTGGGAGGGTGTTTTTTATTGTTTTGAGTCTATCTGGGAAATGTTGTCATTCATGATGACCATTGCGGTGCGGTAATCATGTTATGAGACGTAGTGCCTGGTGGTGTGATGGGTGAGGGTTTCTGAGGGATAGGCTTCCAAATTACAATATAATAAGAACTCATAGCCTTACCCCCAGGGGCAGTAGGATGCTTGCTTCCATTATTCACAAAATAGCAAAAATCTTGCCCACTAGTGACATAAATACAGGGGGACAGAATTCAGTAAAAGATACAACTTTCTGCTTCTAATACTGAATAAGATTTCTGGTGTGATCCAAAACAGGGCTATGCCTCAAAGGCACAACTGCAGCATTCACCCCAAACTGACCTTTTAAAATGATGGTTGCCCATCCAGAGCCGTTTTCCCTAGTGTTATTTCTAAAAGAGAATTCTACGTGTGAAACTGACGTACATCCCCATCTCCACCAACAGCACAGTATTTTCGAGGCATTCTTTATCTTTACTACGTACCTCAAAAGGGCTATCTTTTCCTGGCACTAAATTATGAAGATGACAATTCACGTCTCAGAGTGTTCTGAGGACAGAAGAACACTGAAAGGTAAAGCGTTTGGATAGCTTTTAACCCCGGTGGCACTTTATTTTGCATGGCATTAGTTCACCTGGTACAATACAATGGGCCATCATCTCTCTTGGCGCAAAAACATAATTTTCATTTGCTAATATTAGAATTCAAGGGTATTGTTAGTCAATAGTGAAAGACTCTCATAGAAGCGTCAGTCCGATTCCTCTGTCCCAGCAGCTCCCTTGGTAGACAGTGCCACTTCACCCTTTGAATTAACTCATCAAGTATTTGTGTGGCACTAAAAATCCCAAACTATTTTTTGCCTCGGGGTTGCACCAAAAAAGTGATGCAATCCTTATGCAAAATCTGTTCCTCAATGTATGCATTTGTTTAAAAAAAAAAGTCTGCCACAAAGAAATGAACAACAAGAAAAAATGGGACAGTAAATCTGTTCTGCTTAATTGGCTGCAAAGTCTGAATTTTAAAATATCTTATGGGGTTAAGGCACCTGCTGCAGAGACCTTTGGATTCCTAGTTAATCTGAGAGAATTATAATAATGGTAAAATAACATTGGCGATTAACACATTTGCTGGAACAATATGTGTTTTGTCTAGTGTCCCTTTTAACTCAAAGTAGCATAGATGGGTAATGTGTCTCTTGCAAATCACATCATAGAAAATTCAGAGGAGAGATGTTTATTTTATGTGGATACGTAAGTGGGTTACTGCTTTTAACACAGAGATACTTTTGTTACTTGCAGTTCAGAAATTGTATTCCTTCTAATATAGCACAGTGAGATATGAAGGACTTTATGTGTCTCCTACACCTTGTAACTCTCACTGTCTTATGCAACTAATGTAATGAGTGTGTTTGATTTAAAGCGCTTTGACACCCTGCATTTTGTTGAGTAGTGCTATAACAGAATTGTTTAAAAAAGTGGTATTTAAATTGTTTTTTTGTGTAAATACTGAGACAGACCAACACATCTGACATTCTTGCAGCAGAGCATTCATATCACTTGTAAAAGGGACTGCACAAAGTGTGCTCTCTTAAGTACTTGTGAAGTGCTAACAAGCTGTGAGCCTTTGTTTCCCCTTCACTGCATTTACATCTAGATGTTAGGCTCCAGATAGGTGCAAGGCAGGATACTCAAACAAAAAGAGGTCTGAAGATCCCTTAATTATGGTCTTTGTTATGGGCCCAGCTGGAGCTTGAATTATGAAAGCCCCCTCCCGCCTGCACATTGCTGCTGAGATTGAAACCAAACAACATGCAGGTGCTGCTGAATGTGTCCCTGTGTCTGAAAATTACACAGAGACACGTTCAGCCTTTTACAAGAGGGCCCTGTTTTTTCTTGGCAGGACCTGTGAAAATAGTGGGTGGAGGCCGTCCATCCACGTGCACGTTGGACTTGTGCCCTGTAAAAGCAATGAAATCTGAATTACTAAAGGCAAAGCCAATGGTAAGCAATGTGCAAAATTAATTCCTTGGTCAGCTTTCAGCATGTCTGCAAGAGGTCTTTCGCAATCAGGCAGCTGTACTGCTTGGTAAGTTTCTACCTCAAAAGTCCTTCAAGATCACACAGAGCCACATTTTACCATTAGGGAAGGAGTCAACAGAAAGGAAGTTGTTAAGCAGTGCAAACAATAAGATTACATGGGTGTGACCTGCCTTACCTCATTCAGCAAAGATGTCACACTGTCCCTCTTACTTGGGACTAATGAGCAGTTGATTTCAGGTTCAGGTTTTGTCAGGGTCCTGCAGATATTGAGACCATGGTGTTTTTGTAGCCGAAGCAGTGGGCCAGGTTGGATAAGGTTTCGTGATGTGATTATGTTGTGAAGACTATGGGCCTGATGTAGAGTTTGGCAGACAGGAAACTCTGTCAAAAATGTGACATGTATCATATCCACCTCATCAGAAGTACATTATATCCTACGGCAAGGTGGACAGGATATCTGTTGTGTTTGTGACAGAATATCCATCCCCCAAACTCTAGACTGGGCCCTATATATGGTTATGTACATTGTACAGGCTCTCAAACTTGCGTCCACTTTATTAACTGGATATCAGCTGCCTACTGAAACAGACCTTGGGTGCCATGGGTCAATACCGCAATGTAAGATTTCATATTGATATCCTTTCTGGCACATTCAGCACCAAAGATCTTAGCAATGGGCTCAGTGTATCCCTTGCCACTGACCTGCATCTACGTTATGCTTTTTAGATAGTTTACATTACATTGCATATATTTGTGCCTGAGGTGTATTTTTGTGTAGAGTTGAACATATTGGTGTCCTTCGTAGCTAGTCCCCCTGTGGCTTAACAATGGCCATAACCATGTTGGTTAAGTAGTTTACTGTTTTCAATGTTCATGAATTTCCCACAGTTTGATGGGGATAGTTGTTTTTTCACATTTCTTTAATGAAATTGTGAAATTATTATATGAAAGCAGTAACTACAAAACGAGCTCACTCAATGTACTCCATACTAAACAGAAATACTAGAGTATGTGAGATCCACAAAGGGAACAAACGGAAAGCAAAAAACAAAAGGAACAAGCAAGCCAGCATGCTTAACTATCACCGTTGCTTAGTCATGTATGTATGTCTGTGGTGTCTGTCTTGCACAAATCTAGCCACAAGGCAGCAGAGTGCTACACAGTGTCAAAAACAAAAATACAGTCAACAAGTGAGTGGAGAGGTAGCTGGGTTCTAGGAGCAGAGGTGGATTGTTACGGGGTTGTGATGTAATGTTCATTAAATAGCTGTGTCTTCAGCTTTCCTACATTGAAGCAGGTTTGCAGTGGTTTCTGATGGGCACAGGGAATTTGTACAGATGCTCTGTGCATTGATGTGAGAGGCATGTTGCCTTGTTTTGTTCATTTATGGGTTTCTTTTCTGCTAGTCTGAAGGTGTCTTGGCTTTGCTCGTGGCAAGAGCCAGCCAAACAGATGAGCTTGTCAGCCAGATGTAACTTTGTCCTAAGCATGATGGCTTTATATATGCTCCGGATGGTAACAAAGATGGTAAGAGCTGGCAAGGGGCTCTGTGGTTTTCCATCAGTTTGAGGATGATGCAGTTCTGTATGTTCAGGCCCCGGACGAGAAGTGAGCCAGGGTGTAGAATATCCTTAAATAGTGCCAAAGTAACATTTGGCATGCCAGGGAGCAGGGTATTGCCCCCACCAGATGCAAGAGCACTAAGACCTGAGTAGCAATTCTGAAGTTGCTTTCTGCTAGAAATGTTTTTACTTTTTTGTAGAGAAAGTTGAGAACAGGATGCCTTTATTTTCTTGGCAATGTGTTTGATAAGAGCGATATTGGGGTTCAGGGTGAATCCAAGTGGTTTGCAGTTGAGTGAAAGTTGAGCTTTCATGATGCCCATGTCAGTCAACCAGACTTAGACTAGCTGGTCTTTTTAGTTCTTGGAGAAAAATTGAAATTCTGTTTTGCTAGGATTATCCTTTGGGTAAGTGATTGATATCCAGGTCTGCATGAAGTGCAGAAGTGTTGAAGGCAATGAATAGCTGGAGTGGACAAAACTTTCAAGTGGAATTTTAAGCACCTTCAACTTACTGGCTACTTTCTGCTAAAGACAAGCAAGAACCCAGAAGCACCTGCCAGAAAATCCAAGCAGTGGCCACGACCACACTGGTTGCAAACTATTTTCTACTTATTAGTATTTAAAAAACACTATCATCTGTGTCTACCACAAAGCAAAGGGAAAACTGGTGCTGAATAGCAGGCACTGTGCTTCCTACCCTCATGACTGGACTAGTTATTGCTTGTTGTCCTTGGCAAATTTTAGGAATTCAGGTATGGTGGGTTAAGTTCTGAAGTAGGCACTGTTCATCCAGGACTGAATGAGGGTAGGCAGTGTTTGAGGTGTGGTTTGTCTGGATCGGGGAAAACCTTTAAATAGAGATTTGCATCTTCTGCATATTGACGAATTGTGAAGCTTAGTGAGTAGGATACTCCATGTCAAGGTTGGATATGATGGGGGACAAGATGAAACATTGGGGACTTTCAAAGGTGATAAGCCCTACTGCCAACTGGAAGTGTCCATTTGAACAAAGTGGTTTTGGTTTGATAAGTAGGTTGTATAAGTAGGAGGAGAATCAATGAAGGACATTGCCAGCATATGAGAGTGGGATGTCAAGTTGTGCTGAAGGAGGCAGAGAAGCCCAGGAATACCAGGGGTAAGTGGTCATGTTTATCTCTGATCAAGAGAGCATTATCAATAACATGTAAGGTAGATGTTGCTGTACTGCAGTGTGATCTAAAGCCAGATTAGTAATTGTGGAGGCAATGGTTGTTGTTGTTGTGATTTTGGTATTGAACATAGACTATGTTTACAATGACTTTGCTGATAAAAATAGGTAAGTGATAGGTCAGTAATTGGAATCATGGTCTACAGCAAGCTTTTTCAGGCGATGCCTGTTTTAGGAGCTTTTGAGAACACGCCTTGAGTGTGGCATTGACAATGGTGAGTAGGGGTGATAGGCCTTCTCCAGAGATGGTTTAGTGAAGGACAAAGAGAAGAGAACATCTTCATATGAGCTGGGTTTGATAGTGAAGAATTTGTTGGAGTGATCTGTGAGAGAAAAGGCTGTGAAGGATGATCATTGAGGTCACCTATTAGAAGAGGTGCAATTAAAAAAAGAAGCAGGCTTTCATTTTGTTAATGTGCTGTAAGGTATATTTTTTTCACTGAATGACTTTGCACATATCTGAGGAGTGTACAATAGGAGGGCCAGAATCTTTGTGTCAGAATATTATTTATAATTTATCATCCTTAAACATTCAGAGCCATAATGACGACTATTGAATTCTCATGAAGGCAGGTTTATATTTGTAGGTACAGATTTTCTATTCTTAACACAAACATACCTTGATGTGGAGTTAAGATTAGTAATTCTGTACTTACAAATATACACTTATCTTCAATATCCCGGCTAGGTATATTTTGTAGGACGATATACAATACACAATAATTTGGGAAAATATCTGGTGACTCAGGGAGTTTATGCAGTGCCTCCTTACCTTGGGGAATGTCCTGCTTCTGTTGCTAGTTTCATTGATAGTTTTGGCACAATAGATGGCTTTGGCTGCTGTGAATTGTCCGTGTCTTAGGCAGAGGGACACTATGGGGAAATCAGGAGAAATGAGACTTAGAAAGCTTGTTTTTCATTCTTTATCAAGACTTTTAGCCCTCATTATGACCTTGGCCGTCAGGTGACCGCCACACTGGTGATGGCGGTAGTACTGTCGCCAGGCTGGCAATAATGACCGCCAAATAATGATCATGGCGGAGATCCCTCCCATAGACAGCCAATGTACCCCCCCAACCACCAGTGCGGTACGGCCACTGACCATGGTGGTAGCCACCTACAGGCTGGCGGAAGACAAAGATCTTCCCAATATATTATGACATAGCAGACCGCCAGGATTTACGGGCGTTAGCCATGCCACCATAAGCCTGGGGGAAACACATCATATAAAAGGAGACACTCACCTCCAGGGACACAGAGGAGTCCATGGCCACTATGAAACCCGAACTGGAAGTCTTCCTGATGCTGTACCACGCGATGGCCGTCCAGGAGCACCAATGCCAACGAAGACGACGATGGTGAGTACAGCGGCCTAGAACACAAGGGAGGGAGGGGAGAGTGACACACACAACACACACCAAAAACACATGACACACACCCAGAACAATCTGCAGAGTAAATCAACAGCAACATAACCCAGGAGCAAAGAAAGTCAGGACACATACCTTTTGTCAACCCACTGTAATCAGGTCGGAACAGCGACTGCAATTGTAAATAAAAATATAAATATATATATATATATATATGCATATATATACATGTGTATATATATATATATATATGTATATATATATATATATATATATATATATATGTGTATACAGAAAGGACCATCGGCCAGTCCAAAGTTATTAATGGCCACAGGGCAATGTCTAAGGCCCAACTTGACTCCTGACAGCCTAGGCACTCCACTGGGCAGGGGTATCATGGAGATGGCAGGCAGTCACCTCAGGGGGCGAGGCAGGGTGGGAGGGGAGGGGGTTATTCTTGGGAAGGGAGTCCTTGGGCTTGGGTTTGGGCGGGGGTGGGTCCTTGCCCTTCTGGGTAGGGGGTGGAGAAGCGGACTTGGTACGTGGGGCCAGAGTGGCACTCGTGCTCCCCTTAGTGGTGGGGGAACTCTTAGGGGGAGTAACAGACTCGAATAGGAGCTGGAGGTACTGGGCTGGGGGGACTTTCTTCTTACGGGCAGGACAGGGGTAGGGAAGAGGTCAAGGCAGGAAAGGAAAAGCTTCTTAGGACCATTGGGGTGGGGGTGTAGGAGGAGGAATAGTAGTGGAGGAAGAGGGAGTGGTTGTAGGAGGAGGCAGTGTGCTGGACGTGGGTGCAAGTGCATGGACAGTGTGCGTGTGTGAGGTGGATGGCTGTTGGGGCCGGAGTGGGAGCATTTATGTGTCTTTGAAGGGGGCCAAACAGGGTGGGGGAGGACAAACAGGGCGTGTGGATGTATGTTGTGGTTGTGTCTGCAAGTGAGGTGGGTGTGCTGCATGAGGTGGTGATGGTAGTGGTGGTGACTGCACATGTGGTGTGTGGGGTTCTTGTCTGCGTGTCTGCTGTTGTGACTGTGGTCAAGGCTGTACAGGTGGCAGGATCTGGGACTGATGCTGCAGTGCATGCAGGTGTGTGTTGATGTGACTGTGAGGGAGGAGGAGGGGAAGACAGTGAAGGCAGTGGCTGTTGATATAGTGCTTCTGGGTAATGGGTGTGTGTGTGCTTGTGGAGTGAAGTGTGCTGCCTGGGCTTGTCTGTTGTTATGGGTGCTTGTCTGATTGTATGCATGGCATGGGTTAGGGAGAGGGCTTTGGGACTAGTAACAGGTAGTAAGAGGGGGGGGACGAAGAGAGGAGGCAAGAGCCTGAAACAATCTCTGTGGGGCAGCCAAGCTGCCTTGAATTCCCTCCAGGTAGGCATTGCATTGCTGCATCTGGGATGTCAGCCACTGGAAGGCATCCACTTTGGTTGACTTCCCTACAGAGATGGAGGTCAATAGCCTGTTCACTGAGGGCAGCAGGGCTGACTGGGGCCAGGCCTGAGGTGCCTGGGGTGAAGGAGACGCCCAGCCTCCTGGGTGAGCGGGCACAGGCAACTGGGCGGAGGGCTACTGGGAGGGCAGTGGTGGTACAAGGGTGGTGGAAGATGAAGTAGCTCGGGAGGTCCCAGAGGGATCTCCCACCACCAGGGAGCTTCCATCGGAGGAGGAATCAGAGTCTGTAGTCATTTCTCCAGTCTCGCCCGTGGTGCTCTCCTCACCCTCCAACCCACTTGTCCCCTTGGCGTCAGTGGACTCTGCCTCCTGGGTGCTGTGGGCTGCAGCTCCCCCACTTGCCAGTGCCCCTGCTCCTTTGCCAGATGATGCTAATGCACACAAGGATAGGATGGCAAAAGGAGAGAGGGTAAGAAAGAAAAAAAAGGAAGCGCAGGGTCAATCACAGTTTCAACAACAGCACATATGGCGTACACATCACAGTCACTCCTTGGGACTTACATGGTGCAGTATGGACCACAGTGACAAACCATTGCCTAAGTACTATAGCAGGAAGGAACCCAAACACTAACATCTGCACAACTACTGGGATTAACTAAGCTCAGTCTCCCCTGGTATGCTAGCTACCAAGCAATACCAAAAATGCATACCACCCTACATAGCTTAGCAGGACCAAGCAGGAATGGCTAAACCAGCATATTGGAGCATCCACTGACTAGAACCTTTCACCCAAACCCCATGGCATGCACCATATACAAAATACCACACAGTCTGTACTCATCCCCTTGTGGCTGCTGTGCTGCACTCCTGCGCCCATCCAACTCAGGATTGGCCACCGCTAGTATGCAGGCCATTAGGGGGGTCAGGATACAATGGGCACCCCTCCCTCATTGGGAGGCCATCCCCAGCTGGGCCTCTGTGGTCTCCCGGGCCCAGCGTCTCAGGTCCTCAAAACGGTTTCTGCAGTGGGTGCTTCACAGGCTATGGACCCCCAGGTTCCGCACATCCTTGGCGATGGCACGCCACAACCCCTTCTTCTGATGGGCGCTGACCTGCAGAGGAGACACAGACAGAAGGACACCATGAACCATACAATCCAGCCTGTAACACAAATGACTTACATACTGCATCTGCCCCTCATCAAGCACACACATGACCTGTACCTCTGCATTCACATTGCCTGCAGCCGTACCCCCCAAATGACACACTGCTAGCACACACATACATGTACATGCAACCATGTTGCATGCAATGTACCCATGATGTACTCACCTGTTGGTCTGGAGGCCTATACAACTGCCCATACCGGGGTAAGACACCATCCATGAGCTTCTCCAACTCCTCCGATGTGAAGGCTGGGGCCCTTTCCCCTGTAGCACGGGCCATTGAAGGTTCCAGACACAGTCCACAGCAGCACATGCAGTGGACATGTCGCTGAGTGGAAAGTCAGGAATCAAGTCAAGTGGTAGAAAGAAAATGGCAGTCACATCCGCTGCATTGATCACCAGCACCACTGACGTTGATCATCATTGGTTCCTGTACTCCATAGAGCCCCATGTTAGCCTATGAGGAATAGCACGGCGGTGCAAACCGCCTTCCACCATGATGGCTAATGCCAGCTGAGTGAGGTCACTTCCTCCTGTCCATGCGTACAGGACAGGCGGTTGGCATTCCCTACTGCTAGTACTCATGTGTTGAATTTATATGTGTGTCATTGGTGTTGACTGTACACACCTAGACAATTCTAGTATCCTACATACACGCATGCTCTGTGTAGTATGATGTTGTGTGTCCATAGGTCCTGTTGTCACACCCATTTTACTTTTGGCTCACTTAGATACCAACCACTGTGGACGAATAGGAGGAGGAGGCAAGCACCCTGGTACAGGACCTTGTGGATCTGGCTACACTGGAGGACAGGCACATCATACTCACCTTTCGTCTGGACAGGGCCACAATCACAGAGCATTGTGCAAAATTGGAGCCTGATCTGATACATGCTATCCACAGCACCACAGCGATTCCCCCTCTTGTGCAGGTACTGTCAGGGCTCCATTTCCTGGCAACTGGTTCTTTCCAGGTGACTGTGGGCTCGGCTGCGGGAATGTCACAGCCAATGTTCTCGATTGTGCTTGAAAGGGTTTTGGCTGCCTTGCTCAAACACATGAACACATGAACAGCTACATCGCATTCCCCCAGGTTGATGATTTGCCCACTGTGACGGCTAGATTCTATGCAATGGGACACATACCACATGTAATTGGGGCCATTGACGGGACCCATATTGCCTTAGTCCCTCCCAGGGCAAATCAGCAGGTGTACAGGAATCGGAAGAGTTTCCACTCTCTCAATCTACAGATAGTGTGCCTTGCTGACCAGTACAACTCCCACATTACTGCCAAGTATCCTGGATCTGTGCATGATGCCTATGTCTTGAGGAATAGCAGCGTCCCACATGTGATGGCATGACTACAGAGGCACAGGGTGTGGCTCAATGTATGTCAGTCTATGCCTACTAGAGTCATACCCCATGCCATTGTGCATGGCTACTGTGTGTCCCTCACTTCTTCCAGGTGACTCCGGCTCCCCAAACCTGTCCTGGCTTTTGACCCCTGTTAGGAATCTGAGAACAGGGGCTGAAAATTGGTACAATGATGCACATGGGTGTACCAGAAGGATTGTGGAACGCTCTTTCGGTCTTCTGAAAGCCACGTTCAGGTGCCTCCATTTAACAGGTGGATCCCTATGCTACTTCCCTAGGAAGGTCTGCCAGATTGTGGTGGTCTGCTGCCTGCTGCACAATTTGGCCCTCAGACCCCATGTGCCCTATCTGTAGGAGGAGGGGTGACAATGCACATGTGGTAGCAGTAGACACTGAGGACAGTGAGGAGGAGGAAACGGAGGAGGATGTGGACAACTGGACACATCCTTTTTCACTACTTCCGTTGACACTCAGGTAAGACTGTTGATCTGCACATGTCTTCATTTTAGTAAAGTGCTGTGTGGCTGTTGTGTTGTGCCAGTCACTACTTTTGCATCACAATTGACTGTCACCTATGTCTTCCCTTATTGCAGATGTTGATGTGATGACTACAGACTGCTGAGGCACATTTGTTGGATGGATTCACATATTACAGGACATTTGCACAGGATAATGCAGTTCAATAGAGTTCACTTCACTGCACATTTCTTTCTGATAAAGCACTATTACTCATGTTGTATTCAAGGGTGTTTATTTGAATAACAAAAAAACATTGTGAAGTGCAATAGAGTGAGGAGATGGTAGGGAAAAGTCAAGTGTAGTGGCCCAGTCTGTTTGTAGCACATGTCCAGTGTCCATGGGGCCATAGGAAGAGGAGCAATGGCAGGCCAAAATGGATAAGGTGAATCAGTGGAACACAAGGGGGACATTCTGGAGGGGCTAAATTCCTGGTGCTGGTCTTGGCAACTGTCTCTGGTCTCTGTCTGGGTCGCAGGGAACGTTTGCAGGGTGGTTCACCTTCTGCAGGGGGAGAGGTGCTGGTGGCCTGTGAGTCCTGTGGCAGGGCCTCCTGTCCACTAGTTACAGCAGATGTGGAGGGCTGGTCAGTACACTGGCTAGTGAAATAGGCCCGCTGGTGTGTTGTGTACTCATGCATGTTGTTCGCCATGTCACTCAGCACCCCTGCAAAGGAGGCCATTGTGGTATTCAAGGCCTGTAATTGTTGCATGAACTCCTGGTGGTGTTCCCCCTGCAGCTGCTAGTTCTCCTGCATGATGTTGATCGCCTGACCCATCCTGTCCTTGATATGCCCCCAGGACATGTGTGAGTGCCTCCTTGGCAGTCAGTTACCTGGGCCTGGCCTCCCCCTGGCGCACAGCTGTCCCCTGCAAAGAAAATAAACTAAGAGTTACTACCGATTACCACTAAATAGATATAGATAAGCGAACATCAAGGTATAGATAAACTCACATTATATAGTATGTCAAAACTCTTATTATGCTATATGTCCCATCTTGTGCTAAATGAGTATTATACTTTTATATCTTCAACAAGCCACATTTCTTAAAATCATCGACATGTTTCATCAATATTTTATTACATAATATGAGACATGGATATAAACAAACCACTAGATTGCTGTACAATAATGACTACAGAAAAATACGCCTATTTCCTGAAATGTCACCACATCGATAGAAGATATCTAATACAAAAAACGTAAACATCAGTCTTGAAATGAGGGAGTCCATATGTGCCAGAATATTGGGCATCTATCAACCAATCACCACAGAAAAAAATAATAAATGTGAATAACAATGCATGCCCATCTAAGAGTGCACAGGGAGCCACAAATAACCCATACACCGGGGTTAAAGGGGAGAGAGAAACCATAATAAGGTGCTCTAAAAAACCAAGAAAGGCTAAGTCGTAATAGTCACAATAATTATCTAAAAACATACATCAAAAGCCATGCAACACCCAAACTGAAACCACAACTATATTCCACCAATGGTGAAAATATAGGCGGTCATTCTGACTTTGGCGGGCGGCGGAGGCCGCCCGCCAAAGTCCCGCCGTCAGAATACCGCTGCGCGGTCAAAAGACCGCCGCGGTAATTCTGAGTTTCCCGCTGGGCTGGCGGGCGACCGCCAGAAGGCCGCCCGCCAGCCCAGCGGGAAACCCCCTTCCATGAGGATGCCGGCTCCGAATGGAGCCAACGGAGTGGAAGGGGTGCGACGGGTGCAGTTGCACCCGTCGCGATTTTCAGTGTCTGCTTGGCAGACACTGAAAATCTTGGTGGGGCCCTGTTAGGGGGCATGGGCACTGCAGGGGCCCCCAGGGGCCCCACAACACCCGTTACCGCCAGCCAGGTTCTGGCGGTCAAAACCGCCAGAACCAGGCTGGCGGTAAGGGGGTCGGAATCCCCATGGCGGCGCTGCTTGCAGCGCCGCCATGGAGGATTCCCTAGGGCAGCGGGAAACCGGCGGGACACCGCCGGTTTCCCGTTTCTGACCGCGGCTGTACCGCCGCGGTCATAATGCCCATGGATGCACCGCCAGCCTGTTGGCGGTGCATCCGTGGTCCCCGGCCCTGGCGGTAGTCAACCGCCAGGGTCAGAATGACTGCCATAGTGCCTATCACCTACGTGACCCATTGTGTTATGTTAATATTATTTGTAGAGGCAGTATACAGTTTCATTTGTGTGTATGTCAATTATTATTCGAGATTTCCTTGGTTCTTGAAACTAGTGGAGTACCACTCTCATCAACACTCCCTTTGGGTGAGAGATTTGCATGTTATCGTTGTCTATATAGGGGGGCGCATTGTGTTATGTTTACATCTTGATTAGGAGAGATTTTTATAGTCCCTTTAGTTTCTCAGGAAGGCGGTCTTTAGGACAAGTCAATATAATGGATAGTATTAAAACAGTCGGCTTCAGTGAGGATGACCTGTCCAAACTCTTGGAACAGCCCAGAATTGGAGCTGGGGCTGCTATTGGATTTAATCAACCAAAAGAAGGATGGTATAAACTAATTGAGTTGAAGAAAAAAGCAAAGGAACTGAACTACATGCTGATTTTATATTAGAGTACCTTACAACAGACGTTATTCCAGCAGGTCCTAGAGTGAGGAACATACCAGGTTTATTTTTTGAAATCAGACATTTCCTGGAAAAATGGTCATTGATATCCAACCGATGTTCCCGGGACTGGATGATTCTTATTGTGGAAACAGTGAGAGAACTTATTGAAGTATTGACAAAAGAAATTCAAACATTAGAGGATGAATTAAAAGTACAGGACACGTTACAGGAAGCGAAAATACAACTAGAGGCAGTCAGTCAAGAATTAGAATCTTTCAACCTGTACCTCATTAAGAGGAAAACAGATTAATTGAGGAAGGACATTAGATGGTTTTCCAAGGAGCGAGCTTACCCATACCTGTCGGAAAAATACTATCTGAATCAACATCAGAATGGACCAGAACAGGACAGTCAGTTCTGGACCAGTAAGAAGGTTGTTACCTTCTTGGATACGTCTAAATCAGGGGGAGAGGGTAATTCTAACCAGTTTGACCAGTATGGTAATAGAACAGGTCAGAATGAGGGACCTAACCGCTCTAACCATATTTTATTCAGAAGAGGAACACACAGGACCAGGTTCAGGAACTCCCAGAGATGGAGATATTACAATACAGACAACCCTCAACATGAATCACAAACACAAAGACAACTGTTTGGAAGGGACTGAATGCCATTCCCGTGTTCAATCATAGTTCCACCCAGATGGACATAGGCACTGACACTTCACTCAAAAAAGGATTGTCTTTTGTTTCCATTGTACCTATAAATCATTTCAGACTGTTTTCAGATCTGATTGCCTTTTTTAGGCATATTAGACTGAAGTGATTTTTTGAAAGAAAAACAAATAATGTGGAGACGAATTTGTCGGGTCTGAAAACCATATCAACTTTTACACTGAATTTGGATATGGTGGGACCGGAAATTAAAATGTTTGAGAGTATTGTTTTAGAGAAGATCAAAAACATGCTCAAATCCACTCCAAAACCCCATCATAATCCTACTCAGATTGAACAACAGGCTCTTGTGAAATTACAGCAGAACAAACAGATTACGGTTAAACCCTGTGACAAAGGGGGTGGTATAGTCTTGAAGGATACAGAAAAATATAAACAAAAGATATATCTTATGTTGAGTAATCCTGAACACTATAAAAAATGTAAGAACAATTGGCAAATACATATTACACAGGAGATACAGAGAATCAGTGATGAATCATGTAGTAAAGGTCTCATATGTGAACAAGAATATCAATATCTAAATCCCCAAGAGACTAGGATTCCGGTTCTATATGGAGTACCAAAGATGCATAAGAATGAGGTTGATCCCCCGCTCCGCCCAATTATATCTACAGTTGGTTCAGTTACCGAACCTTTATCTAAATATGTGGAGAAATTTCTGAAACTTAGAGTAGCATGTCTCCCTGCATATGTTAGAGAATCTGGGCATATTATTTCCAAACTGGAAGGCATTTCTTTCAATTCAAACACTAAAATTTTGGTCACTAAGGACATGGAAGCCCATTATACTAACATCCCTCAGAGGGAAGCTTGGCAGGCTGTGGCCCGTATTTTTGAAAGGGAAGGGATGACTGGCCATCTCAGATTTGGCCTTCAATGCCTCAATATTGTCTTACAAGAGAATCTTTTTGAATTTGATGGAAACACATACAAGCAAAAGAAAGGAGTCAGCATGGTGGCAGCCTGTGCCCCAAGTGTAGCTAATATCTATGTAGGTAATTTTGAGGAAACTCATATTTACAGTGAAGTGGCCCCTCTCTATGAGAACGTCCAGTTCTGGTCCCGATATATAGATGATATCTTTTTTATCATGATGGGACAAAAGGAATTACTCAATGAATTCTGTGAATGGATTAATGTTTGTGACTCTAACCTTAAGTTCACTATTCACAAAAGTAGGGACAAGGTTGAGTTCTTAGATATTTGGATAGGAGACCGCAATTTCCAGCTTGAGGTATCCTTATATACTAAACCTACCACTAAAAACACTATGGTGGTCATTCCAACCCTGGCGGTCGGTGTTAAAGCGGTGGAAAAACCACCAACAGGCTGGCGGTAAAAAAAATGGAATTCCGACCGATGCGGTAACCGCCAACAGAGACCGCCACATTAACACACCGCCCGCCACGGCGGTACAAACAAACAGCGCGGCGGTCCCCGCCAACAGACAGGAGGGAGTCAATGTACCGCCCACAGTATCACAACCTACCAATCCGCCACCTTTTCCGGGGCGGTAGCCCGCCGATAAAAACACGGCGGAAACAGCCATTTCGAAGGGAAAACGCTCACCTCCATACACCCCACGAGGAATCAGGACAGCATGGAACCCAAACTCCACATACTCCCAGCGATAGTCTTCCTGCTCCTCTACCAGGAGCACGAACGCCGGCGCAGAAGACAACGGTGAGTACTGCACCTACGACACAGGGGAGGGGGAGGGAAAAAATTACGGGGACACACATACGCAACACACCCACCCCCACCCTCACCCACTACAACACACACATCAATGCATAGCAATACATCACAGTTACACCCCCCAAACCCCCCGGAAGAATGCAAAGACAAAAGGAAATGATTCTAAACATTGAAATATATTGCAATACTGCCAAAAAAATATATATACACATCAAAAACTCTTATATACAGAAATGTACACGTCCGAGCATTTTAGCAGGCATTGTCCGTGGACCACTGGGCCCAAATCACATGGGCAAAGCCCACACAGGATACCCGACTCTAACGGAGAGAACACTGCAGGGGCATCAGATAGCAAAACTACAGGCACCTCAGGAGGGAGGGAAGGGGGGGCACCTCAGCCAGATGAGTGCACAACGCCAGATCCACGAGGGGCCTCCATGCCCACTGTTCAATCCTGGGGAGTGCAAAGCCACAGTCTCACAAGTCTATACAGTGGGTGGGCTGCCCACTGCTAAATCCTGGGGAGTGCAAAGCCACAGTCTCACAAGTCTATACAGTGGGTGGGCTGCCCACTGCTCAATCCTGGGGAGTGCAAAGCCACAGTCTCACAAGTGGATAACAGTCTCCACTGGTTCTGGAGGGGGCCTGGTGCCCAGAGTGCCTCGTGCAGCCCTGCCCGACACAGATGCGGCCCAGCCCCTTCCGCTCATGGGCCAGCGGTGCCTGCGATGGAGTGGCCAGTGCAGCAGTGCTTGAGACGGCGGTGCCCTGTTCAGCGGTGCTTGAGACGGCGGTGCCCAGTGTAGCGGTGCTTGAGATGAAGGGCCCAGTGCAGCGGTGCTTGAGATGAAGGGCCCAGTTCAGCGGTGCTTGAGACGGCGGTGCCCAGTTCAGCGGTGCTTGAGACGGCGGTGCCCAGTGCAGCGGTGCTTGAGATGAAGGGCCCAGATCAGCGGTGCTTGAGATGAAGGGCCCAGTTCAGCGGTGCTTGAGACGGTGGTGCCCTATTCAGCGGTGCTTGAGACGGCGGTGACCAGAGTAGCGGTGCTTGAGATGAAGGGCCCAGTGCAGCGGTGCTTGAGATGAAGGGCCCAGTTCAGCGGTGCTTGAGACGGCGGTGCCCAGTTCAGCGGTGCTTGAGATGGCGGTGCCCAGTGCAGCGGTGCTTGAGACGGCAGTGCCCAGTGCAGCTGTGCTTGAGATGAAGGGCCCAGTTCAGCGGTGCTTGAGACGGCGGTGCCCAGTTCAGCGGTGCTTGAGATGAAGGGCTCAGTTCAGCGGTGCTTGAGACGGCGGTGCCCTGTTCAGCGGTGCTTGATATGGCGGTGCCCAGTTCAGCGGTGCCTGCGATGGAGTGGCCAGTGCAGCGGTGCTTGAGACTGCGGTGCCCTGTTCAGCGGTGCTTGAGACGGCGGTGCCCAGTGTAGCGGTGCTTGAGATGAAGGGCCCAGTGCAGCGGTGCTTGAGATGAAGGGCCCAGTTCAGCGGTGCTTGAGATGAAGGACCCAGTGCAGCGGTGCTTGAGATGAAGGGCCCAGTTCAGCGGTGCTTGAGACGGCGGTGCCCAGTGCAGCGGTGCTTGAGATGAAGGGCCCAGTTCAGCGGTGCTTGAGACGGCGGTGCCCAGTTCAGCGGTGCTTGAGATGAAGGGCCCAGTTCAGCGGTGCTTGAGACGGTGGTGCCCTGTTCAGCGGTGCTTGAGACGGCGGTGCCCAGTTCAGCGGTGCCTGCGATGGAGTGGCCAGTGCAGCTGTGCTTGAGACGGCGGTGCCCTGTTCAGCGGTGCTTGAGACGGCGGTGCCCAGTGTAGCGGTGCTTGAGACGGCGGTGCCCAGTGTAGCGGTGCTTTAGATGAAGGGCCCAGTGCAGCGGTGCTTGAGATGAAGGGCCCAGTTCAGTGGTGCTTGAGACGGCGGTGCCCTGTTCAGCGGTGCTTGAGATGAAGGGCCCTGTTCAGCGGTGCTTGAGACGGCGGTGCCCAGTGTAGCGGTGCTTTAGATGAAGGGCCCAGTGCAGCGGTGCTTGAGATGAAGGGCCCAGTTCAGCGGTGCTTGAGACGGCGGTGCCCAGTGCAGAGGTGCTTGAGATGAAGGGCCCAGTTCAGCGGTGCTTGAGACGGCTGTGCCCAGTTCAGCGGTGCTTGAGATGAAGGGCGCAGTTCAGCTTTGCTTGAGACGGCGGTGCCCAGTTCAGCGGTGCTTGAAACGGCGGTGCCCAGTTCAGCGGTTCCAGCCATGGCGGGGAGGTCATTTGCCACCTGTCCTGTGGCTGGCGGGGCCCTCCTGCCCATCTGTCCTGTGGCTGGCGGGGCCCTCCTGGGCAGCTGTGCCGGGGCTGTTGGTGGTCTCCTGCCCACCTGGGATGGGGCTGGCGGGGCCCTCCTGGCCAGCTGGGCTGATTGCGGTGTTGTCGTGCGTGCTGCCCTTCCCAGCCTTCCCTGATCGCCTGTGGCCCTTCCCCACCTTGGGCGGTGTGCCAGCTGTCTCCACACTCCCTGCCGGAGCCCTGGTAGGGGTTTTAGTCCCTGGTGTTTTCACCCTCTCCCGCCGGCCACTGCCTATCTTGGGATGTTTCTCTGGGGGTGGGCTGCCCGTGCCTTTGCTTCGCACCAAACTGGCTGCCCTGGTGGGTGGGGCACTCCACTGTCCATGGCAGACTGTGATGACAGGGGCCGGTTTTGTCGTGGCTGAGGTGCTGACTGTAGTCCTAAGACATGGGCGGGGTGGGGGAGTTGGTGGAAAGAGGTTGAGTTTAGACAGGAAAAACTTTTTTGGAGCAGTGGGACGGGTAGGTGTAGTGGGTATGGGAGTGGAGGAAGAGGTTGTGGTTGTAGGAGTTGTAAGTCTGGTGGCTTTGGGTGCAGGTGCTTGGGCTGGAGGCTGTCGTGAGGTGGATGGCTGTTGGGTGGGTGGCTGCCTGCGTTTGTGTATCTTGGAAGAGGGGGTCACAGACACACTGGGAGAGGACACAGGGGACGTGTAAATGGCAGTGGGGGTGGTGACTGCACGTGTGCGGGGGGTTCTGGTGTGTGTGCTGCTGAGGGACGTAGTGGCTGAAGATGTTGTGCATGCAGGTGTGAAGGGAGAAGTGACAGGGAGGGAGGAGGGAGACGTGGAGGAGGGGGACACAGTGGAGGCACTGGGTGTTGGTATGTCTGTATGTGGATGTTGCTTGTGTGACTGCCTGTGGGATGTGTGGTGCTTATGTCTGGCTGAGCTTCCCTAGGGTGTTGAGGTGTGTGCAGGCTGGTCTGATGGTGTGGCTGGGATAGGCAGAGGTACAGGTGATAGGGTATGGGTGTAGGAAGTTGGAGGGGGGAGGCTAGAGACAGGGACAATGGCTGCCATCAGTGCCGAGGCCAGAGTCTGGAATGATCTCTGAAGGGCCGCCTGACCAGAATGAATGCCCTCCAGGTATGCATTACTCTGGTGCACCTCCCTTTCTACACCCTGGATGGCATTCAAAATGGTAGACTGCCCAACAGTGAGCGTCCTCAGGAGGTCAATGACCTCCTCACTGAGGGCAGCAGGGGTGACTGGGGCAGGGCCTGAGGTGCCTGAGGCGAAGGAGATGCCCACCTTCCTGGGTGAGCGGGCACGGGCCAAACGCTGAGGGGCTGCTGGGAGGGCGGTGCTGGTGCGGTGGGTGGTGGCTGTACCTGTTGTTGTGGGGGGCACAGATGTTGCCGCCACCACAAAGGAGCTCCCTTCAGAGGACGAGTCGGTGTCACTGATGTCTGCCCGAGACCCCGCTGTGGAGCTCCCCTCGCCCTCCGTCCCACGGTGAATTCGGAGTCCGTTGCGTGGCCCTCCATGGCCATGTGGGATGCAGCTCCCTCGTGCTCCGATGCCACTTCTCCTCCGTCTGATGATGCTAATGCACACATGAACAGGAAGACCACAAAAAAGGGGGGGGGGGGAACAGAATAAGACATGTTGAGTGCATGCATTGGCGACACCGTTGGCGGACAGGACAGACACAGAAGCCCCCTGCACTAGGCCGCGCACTTTGGGTCGACTACTCAATCCGTGGGACATGGCCTACAAGCCTATGGACGACATCTGCACACATAGATGACACAGGGCCATGAATAGCTGTACTTGGCACCCTACAGAGATGGGGGCGGGGGCACAGGGCCATGCCTTATGGAGGGGCCTAGCCTACCGAAATCGCCCTGGCCTAGGGATACCCACAGCCCTCCTCCCCCACTCAGACACCTCCACTGCACGCAAAGTCAGCAGAATGAGAGTGTACTCACCCCCTTGTGTCTGCTGTGATGCCCTCACATGCCCATCCAAATCGGGGTAGGCCACCCCAGGATCCGGGACATCAGGGGGGTCAAAGTCCGACTGGCACCCCTCCCACATTGGGAGGCCATCCCCAGCTGAGCCTCCGCCGTCTTCCTGCTCCAGCGGCGGATGTCCTCCCATCTCTTCCGGCAGTGGGTGCCCCGTCTGTGGTGGACCCCCAGGGTCCGGACGTCCTTGGCGATGGCACGCCAAATATCGATCTTCTGGTGGGCGCTGACCTATATGAAATGTACAGGGGGAGAAGAATAGTCATTACCTTCTGCACCCTCAATGTGAGTGGCCCCCCATCCCTACCCTTGCCATGTGGCACATGCTCTCACCGTCGTTTGATGCATGCCTCAATCGCTCCCCTCCCCCCCCATCTTTCATCCACCCCACTCAACACAGGCATAGCCCATAAAGCATGCTCCCAGTTTATTTACCTGTTTGTCTGGAGGACCGTAGTGTAGCGCGTACTGGGGGAGGACCCAATCCACAAGTTTATCCAACTCCTCCGCAGTGAAGGCAGGGGCCCTTTCCCCAGTCGCATGAGCCATTGTCTCTTCCAGACTGAGGTCACAGCAGCACTTGCAGTGTAGGTCCTCTCCTGTCGAAGATCAGGTATCGAGTGATTAGGCAGATAGAAAATGGCGGTCACGGCTACGGCGGTGCGTACTGCGACCGCCGGCGCACATCATTGGCTCCTGGCACATCATTGGCTCCTGAGACCCATAGGGTTCAATGTTAACCAATGCTGCATTGCGCCGCGGTCTTCGACCGCCTACCGCCACGGTGTGCAACGCCAGCGCAGTTACCTCACATCCCATTGTCGTACTTTACAGATCAGGCAGCCGCCATTTCAGGGGCCCACATGGCTTACTTTTTACTGCGTCACACATACCTAGGCCTTGCATCAACACTCATACAAGCCATTCTATGGATTAAGAATCGTGTTCTGTGCAAGCTGTGGTTACGTACCTGTGGGTTGATTGACTCTGTGCTCGCTGTTGTCCTCTGGGATATGCGAGGAGATGGAGGCATCCTCCGGTGTACAGACCGCTGGTGGACCTGTCGACAATGGAGGAGAGACATGTCATACTGACATACAGGCTTGACCGTGCCACTATTCAGGAACTGTGTGCCCAGCTGGAGCCAGACCTGATGTCAGCTATCCGCCAACCCACAGGAATCCCCCCTCAAGTGCAGGTGCTATCAGTGCTCCATTTCCTAGCAAGTGGGTCATTTCAAACAACAGTGGCCATATCATCAGGGATGTCCCAGCCTATGTTTTCCAAGGTGTTGTCCAGAGTGTTGTCTTCCCTGCTGAAACACATGCGGAGCTACATCGTTTTCCCTGGGGTGGGGGATTTGCCTACAGTGAAGGGTGATTTCTATGCCCTTGGACATATCCCCAACATCATAGGTGCCATTGATGGGACCCATGTGGCTTTGGTCCCCCCACAGGAGTGAACAGGTGTACAGAAACAGGAAGAGTTATCATTCCATGAATGTCCAGATGGTATGTTTGGCAGACCAGTACATCTCCCATGTTAATGCCAAGTTCCCTGGCTCAGTGCATGACGCGTACATCATGCGGAATAGCAGCATCCCTTACGTGATGGGGCAACTCCAGAGGCACCGTGTGTGGCTAATTGGTGACTCTGGTTACCCCAACCTGTCATGGCTACTGACCCCGGTGAGGAATCCCAGGACAAGGGCAGAGGAACGCAACAATGAGGCCCATGGGCGAACTAGGAGGGTGATCGAGCGGACCTTCGGCCTCCTGAAGGCCAGGCTCCGCTGCCTCTATATGACAGGTGGATCCCTATTCTACTCACCAAAGAAGGTGTGCCAGTTCATCGTGGCCTGCTGTATGCTTCTCAACCTGGCTTTGTGACGACAGGTGCCTTTTCTGCAGGAGGATGGTCCAGATGGTGATGTTGTAGCAGCTGTGGAGCCTGTGGAGAGTGAAGACGAGGAAGCCAAAGAAGACGACATAGACAACAGGAACACAGTAATACCGCAATATTTCCAATGACACACAGGTAAGAATACACACCGGCATACTACATGTACTTAAACACTATTACCTCTCTACTGTCCATCCTTTTAACCCAGTGTATGGTAACTGAGTTGTGACTTTCCCTTCCGATTTCAGAGATGTGGGCCCCACTGTGTGACATATGCTTTGTTTCCCCATGGACTACAGCTGTGTGACATTGGCATGTTGGCATCACAATGTAAATAAGCATTTTGGCACGGTAATGTCTAATACATTTGTTCAAAATCACAGCCAGACTCCGGACTGTTTTGTGCAATAACTGTGTTTATTACAGTGCTCTATATTGGTGGATGGTTGCAAATTAGTGAGGGGTGATGGTGGAGGAATGTCCATGGCAGAGTCCAGACTATTAGTATCACAGGTGCATTGTCCAAATGCCTTTGGAAAGTGGAGCTGGGGCAGTTTAAGGATGGACAGGGTGACAATGTGGGACAGTGGGATGACAATCAGGGAGGTATCCTTTCCTGGCGGGGGTCTTGGCATCTTACTCTGTCTTCTTCCTGAATCTCAGGGACCGCTTGCGGGGTGGTTCTCCTTCTGCAGGGGGGTGGGGTGCTGGTGGCCTGTTGGTCCTGTGGCGGGGCCTCCTGTCCACTAGCGCTGGTGGAGGTGGTAGGCAGTTCTTGGTCCATGCTAGTGTCAGGAGCCCTTTGTGGTGCCACAGTGTCCCGCAATGTGGTGACTACCAGATTCAGAACCCCTACGATGATGCCCAGGGCGGAACTGATGGTTCGTAGTTCCTCCCTGAACCCCAAATACTGGTCCTCCTGCAGGAGCTGGGTCTCCTGAAACCTGGCCAGTACCGTCGCCATCGTCTCCTGGGAATGATGGTACGCTCCCATGATGTTGGAGAGGGCCTCATGGAGAGTGGGTTCCCTGGGCCTGTCCCCCAACCTGTTGCACAGCAGCCCTCCCAGTTCCCTTGTTTCCCTGGGCCTCTGTCCCCTGGACCGTGTGCCCACTGCCACTGCCCCCAGGTCCCTGTTGTTGTTGGGGTGGACCGTGTGCCCACTGCCACTGCCCCCAGGTCCCTGTTGTTGTTGGGGTGGTGGGTTAACCTGGGTGCCCTGTAGTGGTGAACACACCGCTGTTTGACGTGTCCTGGGGACAGAGGTATGGGCCCGCTGGGTGGGTGCTGTGCTGGTGTTCCCAGAGGGGGGAAGGTCTGCTGTGGCCTGTGGCTGTCTGAGGGGAACCGACTATCCCGAGGTCCCCGATGGGCCGGGCTGGTCATCTAGATCCAGGTCCACAGAGCTGCTGTCATCACTGTGGGCCTCTTCTGGGGGTGGAGTGAAAATTTTTGGACCCTCCTGCGCGGTGGCGTGGCATTCGGGTCCTGTAAGGGTATAAAACCATGATTATTGCATCTGTGTGTGCCATGGTGTGCAATGGGTGGGTGCCCGTGTACCCCAGTGCTTGCATTCCTGTGTGGGGGCTTTTGTGACGGTGGTTTGGGGGGGGATGGGTATGTGCAGTGGGCATGCTTTGGTGATGGGTGTCCATGCTTTGTGGTCGCATGCAGGGCTTGGTGTTGGGATGGGTGGGTTGTGATGGTGAGACATTTGCAAGGAGTAGGAGTGATGGGGGTGAGGGTGGGGGTATGAGTTGACATGCTGGTGGGGTGGGGGGATGAAGTAGTGAAGATGAGACTTACCAGAGTCCATTCCTCCAGATACTCCGCCGAGGCCCTCAGGATGCAGGATCGCCAAGACCTGCTCCTCCCATGTTGTAAATTCTGGGGGAGGAGGTGGGGGTCCGCCGCCAGTCCTCTGCACTGCAAGGCGGTGTCTGGATACCACGGAACGCACCTTCCCCCGTAGGTCGTTCCACTGCTTCCTGATGTCATCCTTATTTCTTGGGTGCTGTCCCACAGCGTTGACCCTGTCGACTATTCTGCTCCATAGCTCCATCTTCCTGGCAATGGACGTCTGCTGCACCTGTGTTCCGAATAGCTGTGACTCTACCCGTACGATTTTCCTCCACCATGACCCTGAGTTCATCCTCAGAAAACCTGGGGTGTCTTTGCGGTGCCATGGGGTGGTGTAGGTGATGTGTGGGGTGGATTGTGTGGTGCTAAGTGTGGTGATGTGTATTGGTGTGTTGTGTGAAGTGCGTGGTAATATTGCTGGGTGATGATAATATGCGCGTCTGGGTGCTCGGTTCTCTATTTCTCTGTGCGTGGTCCCGATTTTTTAGGAGTGGGGGTTTGTGGGTGATGTGGGTGTGTGTTTTATATTTAATTGGGTGTGTGGGAGTGGTGTGCGTATGTGTATCAGGTATGTGTATTTGGAATTGTCCAATGTGGCTGTGTTTTGTAAGTGTGTGTGTATTTTGAGCGTTGCGGTGTGTACCGCCAATGGAATACCGCGTTTGAAAGACTGCCGCGTGGATTCGTGTGTCGTGATAGTGTGGGCTTATTTCTGTTGGCGTGACGGTGTCGGTTTGGTTATCGCCAGTTTCTCGCTGGCCTTTGAGGTGGCGGACTTTTGTGGGTGTCTGTATTTTGGCGGGTTGCGTGTTGTGGGTCAGAATGACCGTGGCGGTTTACCGCGGCCGCGGCGGTATGTTGGCGGTCTTCTGACAGCGGTATGTACCTTTTACCGCCAATGTTGGAATGACCCCCTATATTACACTTTGACAGCTACCATCCGAGAAGTCAAAACCAAGGCATACCTTTTAGTCAATTTCTACGTATTCGTAGAAATTGTACTAATTTGCGAGACCATGGTTATCATGCGGAAACAGAAACTCTTGCTAAGGGGATACCGTAAAAGATTAATAAGGGAATCCTACAAGAGAGCAAAATATTATAATAGGGAAAGTATGTTTGAAAAGCGGAATAAAGATCCTAAACAACAAATGGTGTGTGTCATACAGCATTCCAATCTGAATGAAAAAAATCTGAAAAATAATTTGCAATAATTGGCAGATACTCAACAGTGATCGAGACTTACCTCCCCTAGAGCAACCTCTCCTTGCATTTAGGAAAAATCTGAATACCTGTAATAGATTGGTGAAATCAAGCATACCTAAAGATGGAGACTTTTGTCAAAAATTGATTATGGGACAGCGACCAATTAAATGTAATCATAAATGTGGAACATGTAAATCCTGTCCAGGAGCGATTGTAGGTGAAACATTACAAAGGAAACAGAAAGCGTTCAGACTCACAGATATGACTAATCGTAGAACAGCGAACTGTATATATTTGATCTGCTGTCCTTGAACCTTGGGATATGTAGGTGAAACAGGACGAGAAGTGAGAGGGGGGATCTTAGAACATATGTCCAATATACGCAACAATAGGGAGGGAGCCCCTCTGGTTCAACATTGGCATAATAAGGGACATAAAATAGAGGATGTGACATGGACAATCTTGGAAAAGATACTGTCAGCAATTGAAGACAGTAAAGTTAGGAAAAGAAGAGAGGTATATTAGATTTTTACCCTTGACACATACAATAACGGCCTTAATGAATACATTCCATTGGAAAATGCAATTGGTTAAATCGAAAGAACCCTTAGGGGACATTAGACTCTTAAAAAACCTCTAAACACCAGAGGGTTATTTGAATGGAATAATCCTGTCACTTAGATCTATGGTTATGTTTGCTTGTCCTCTGCCTCTAGGAAACCTTGGTGGTTGTGTCTGACTTTAAAATATAGAGACTGTTTTTTTTTTCCTTAAATCGATATTCCTTCTTTTTCCCAAGATTGGCCCTCTAAATCCAGCTCCTTAGATGCTTATTTGCATCTCATGATCTTATTTTTAACATATTGAAAGTAGAGTTTAGCCTCCCGTTCCAAGATGACGTCCGTTCATCTTTCGTCTTTTCACATAACAATAGTATTCTGTCAGATAAATATATCGTGTTTTCATTCAACAATCTAGGAGGAAATTTATATACATTTATCTTTTTTACCTTACTGGAGTAGTGTTAGTTTTTTGCGGGCTTGTTGCTGCGCTAATCATTCCTTGGTTGAATGGAAAACTCCGTATTAAGATGCTGACTAGGTTCTACGTGCCATAGTAATGTATGTCCTTCTGGAGTACGCTATATGTAATCCTCCAGACAATTCCGTACGTCCATACTAGACGTTTAAAATGAGTGAACTCTATCCGGTGAGCACGTTAGGAGTATACCGGACCACGACATGAAAAGCATCACAGGTACGTGGAATGGAAGTAGCATTTTATACTAAGGGAAACCTTTAGTAAGGGAACTACAATAATCAGCTAATTGCTGTGAAAAGTAACTTAGGGAATTTTTATTTTCTGTTCCTCATGAATATAGTGCACGCGCTTACCAGCATGTCGGTTAAGAACTGCAAAATAATGAAGCCCATCATTTGAAGAAGCTATATATATTTTTAGAATAGCGAATACATCTCGAGGTAATAATGAATAAAATGGACCTGAGTCATTTGGATAGTGACTATAATTTTCCTGTGTTCTTTTTTGTATAATTACCCTATGACTTTATTTCTTAGAACTGCTATTTTTGGAGAGTTCTACACAACGTGAGGAACCTGGTTTCATTATATTTGAGAATTATTTTTTCCTCCGCTTGAAAGAATCTCTTTCAATTATACTTGGAAGGTAAAGATAACAATATTAACATAACACAATGGGCCATGTAGGTGATAGGCACTATAATTTCACCATTGGCAGAATATACTTGTGACTTCAGTTTGGGTGTTGCATGGCTTTTGATATATATTTTTTTAGATAATTATGGTGACTATTATGACTTAGCCTTTCTTGTTTTTTTAGAGCACCTTATTATGGTTTCTCTCTCGCCTTTTATACCAGTGTATGGGTTATTTGTGGCTCCCTGTGCACTCTTACATATGCATGCATTGTTATTCACATTTATTATTTTTTTCTGTGCTGATTGGTTGATAGATGCCCAATATTCTGGCATATATTGACTCCCTCGTTTCAAGACCAATTTTTATATTTTTTGTATTAGATATCTTCTAACGATGTGGTGACATTTCAGGAAATAGGCGTATTTCTCTGTACATCTGTCCCATCTACGGCTTTTATACCCATATGTGAACCCACAGTCTGGAACTGCCCTGATGAAGGTGGTCTCCTAATGAGAGGAGAACCGAAACGCGCGTAGGCACTGGGTTCCTACAGTTTCTTGTATTTATCCATACCAACATTGTGAAATTAGGTTATGAGCTTTATAGCTTATATATATATATATATATATATACATGAACTAATATTTTATCATTATCTTATATATATATATATTTTGATTACATCAAACTATGTTGATTCATTTATGGTTATTGTATGATTGAGGATTGTATGTTTGTTTTTGTATATTTTCATGTGGGGAGTATATGATCATCAGTTTGTGTATGGAGGTTACTTAGTCATTTTTGTACAGAAATCTAGTGGTTTGTCTATATCCGTGTCATTATGTAATAAAATATTGATGAAACATGTAAATGATTTTATGAAATGTGGCTTGTTGAAGATATAAAAGAATAATACCAATTTAGCCCAAGATGGGACAAATAGCATAATAAGAGTTTTGACATACGATATAATGTGAGTTTATCTATACCTTGATGTTCGCTTATCTATATCTATTTAGTGGTAATCGATATTAGCTCTAACTTATTTTCTTTGCAGCTTTAGTCATTATTTCTCTGCTAGAGCTACTACCAATAAACAGGGATCCTCCTTGGTTTTGTATGCACAGCTTTCCTCTGACTGTCCCTGGCCCCCAGTGCCTGTGTCCCCTGAATGGTGTACCCACTCCCACTTATACCAGGACCTTCATCATCTTGCCTGTGTGGTGTCGACTCGGGTCCCTGTACAGGTGGGCACACTACTGATTGTTGTGTCTTGGGGACAGAGGTTTGGGGGCTGTGGCTGGCTGCTGTGGTGTTTGAGTCTGGGGGGGGCTGTGGTGGACTGACTGTGGGATGTGGTAGCCAACTGACCAGTGGTCCCAGATGGGCCAGGGAGTTCATCCAGATTAAGACCTCCAGAGTTGCTGTCATCGCTGAGGGCATCTTCTGGTGGGGGTCTGGATTGCCATGGCACCTCCTCGCCACTGACATTGGCTGGGGCACCTGTGGGAATGTAAGTGATTTGTTAGGGTCATTGTCTGTCACATATTCTGCTTTTTTTACCTTTTCCAATGATATTGGTGATGTCCTCCCACCTTTGGTAGTGTATGGTGATGGATTGTAGGATTGGTAGATCTGCATGCTGTTCATGCATTGCTGGTGGGTGTGCATGCAAAGCTGGGAGGGATGTGCTTGCAGTGGGTATGGCATGGAGGGGTGGACATTTAGGTGTGGTAATAGTGGTGGTGCACTGTGTGGGATGGAGTGGGGTGAAGGGAGTCAAGGGGAGGGGCTGACATGTCATGCAGGTATGGGCGGTGGTAGGTTGGTAATGGTGACTCACCAGTGTCCAGTCCTCTGGCTACTCCAGTGAGGCCCTCAGGATGCAGTATTGCCAAGACTTGCTCCTCCCATACTGTCAACTGTGGGGGAGGAGGTGGAAGTTTTGAGTGGCCATTTCCACGGCGGCAGTGCGCACCGCCAATGGTTTACTGCCATTGAATGTCTGCTGTAGTATTTTCTAGTTCATTATTTGGAAGGTGTTGTTTTACTGGCATAACGGTATGGGTGCTAGTTCCATCAGTTTTTCTCGTTCGTTGGGTCTGGTGGATATGTGGTTGTGGCTGGTTTCTGTCAGTTTTGTGTGTGTGTGTGTCATAATCTGGTGGGCGCCTGTTCACCTCCGTGGCGGTATGTTGGCGGCAGTCAACACGGTAGCATCCGGAAATACTGCCAATGTCATAATGACAACTTTATTTCTGAAGTCAAAAAGTAAAGCGTACAATGTGCTCACAATTTTGAAGGCTGTTGTAAGTCCAGTTACACTTCTTCCCCTTATTTGATGGATCTTAACTATCTTTTACTTTTTTCCAGGGTGGAGTGGAGAGGTGCCTGCAGAGGTCCCCTTAGAAAAGAACATCAAATCCTTGTAAGTTTAAAGTATTATTGTGGCAAATTTAGTTAATTTAATAATCAGGTTTGGTATCCTTTATTGCCTTTCTATTTATGTGAAACTTAGAGACACTCTGTGTCAGGGTTATTTTACCATCAGCAGACAGTGAACATTGTGACATTGCTGGTGCACGCTGCTGGCTACAGCATTGCGGCCAGCTCGATTACGAGCCGGAGACAATGCTGTACCCTGCTTTCTGGTAGGCCGGCGGGCAGAAGCTGAGGTTACTTACTCTTGATTACTCTGGCAGGGTGGTTGCCATGAAGGCGGCAGCCACCCTGTCGGGAGTTTGCCAGATGGGCTTTCCCGTCCGCCAAACTCTTAATTAGGCCCAGAGTGTTGCTAGCTACAAAATATAAGGACTCCTTTAACCAAGGTAAATGTGTCATATGTCAAACTAATCCCAAAGAAAAACTACCATCAACTGAGGCTGTAGAGAATTGAGTATTGAGATGCTGCAGAAATATGGCAAGATGAAGTTCACAAACAATTAAAACTAATGTGTAAAATGGATCAAATATTTTATTATTGTGCCAACAAGTGCTACAAAACATATACAATGGAAAAAGACTGGAAAAAAATTGTCAACAAAATAGCAGAAAACAGTCATTCATAACAAGAATCTGAGTCTACTGAGAAAGCAACAACTGATCAGAAAGCAGAGGATTTTCAATGTGTTATTTGTGGTTTAGCCAGAACAAGGGCCAAAGGGATTGATGAAAGAACAAAGTACAGAGTATGGGAGGTTCAAATGGCAAACATGTTTTTATCTGCAGCTAGTTTCTTCCAAGATGACGTTTTCAGCTGAATAGTGGATCTAAACAGTGAGGTGAATATATTTGCAGTGAGTTTGTTTGCTCTCCAGAACGGCATGCATGCATACATTTGAAAATATGAATGTACAATGAGCTCCCGGCAGCAATGTAACCGCCAGTCTTCAGTTAAGTTTGCACACTATGAAAAAGCAAAAGTTTAAAAGGTGTCAGCTGTGGGTTCACACCCAGTAAGATCAGGGAAGTAATGGTTAACATTGATGAAACTGCACTGATCCATAATAATGAAATTAATATTTTTTGTGGTGAGAATGTACAATGACAGAATTTGTTTTTGTCATTTTAACCACTTAAGGTATTCTTAGCTGTTTTGGCTCCTGAAGTTCTTGTTGCCAAAATAAGATCTCAGGATGCAGTAAAATCAGCAGGAACCACATTAAGAAACGTCCTGAAATATTTAGATTTTGGACTTAATGACAAATTTTGTGGTGCCCCAGGGCTCTATGAGTCATGGGAGTCAACAAGAATGCCTGATGTTGCTTAACTTCTTTTTACATCATTGTTTAAAATCAGCAAAGCAAAACTGTTACAAACTAAAGTTATTGAGTTTGGAACAGAAAGCTGAAAACAATGATGATGGCTTTGAAGATATAAATGAAGAAGTGGAAGACAATCCCATGAACCGACAGGCTTATGCTGTGCAAATGTTCTGTCTTTTCCAAGTCACGTTTTATGAATTACATCCCAGCAAAAAGAAAACTCAGCTACATATGATGACTGCCCATGCAATCTAATGACGAGTGCAAAAGTAGAGAGCTAATCACTTCAATGAATACAACTGATGCATCAACAAGTTACAATAACATAGTACAGAGCAAGAGTTTGTTAAAAGCTCATGCTGTAAAATCTTGTGAATCTGATAGCACACCACTTCCAAGTCATTTTACCAGGACATAATTTATAATTGCTGCTCTTGGTTTTGATTTTGGTGACAGCTCTTCTTTTTCTGGAACATCAAGCACACATGATACTGCCATGTTGCTTTTTTAAGACTGTACCAATGATGTGGCAGCTGGAAAAAACACTTTGTCAGCTGTAGGCATAAACAAACAAAGCTGCACACTTATAACCCAATTGCCTTGCCAACATGTGCAAAATCACTACAAAACATCAGCATGTCCCAGTCTACCAGAAAGTTTTAAACTGGCTGAGGACATGGATCTTCTTCTACCTGATGCTGCGGTTTTCAACACTGATTTAACTGAATTTATCATGTTGCTTATTCGGTGTGGACTGAAAGATCAAGAAAAGCCAGTTCATCCAAGAGTAGGAAATCATGCTCCGATCTAGCAGAATACTGTCCCACAGAAGAAGATTGGGTTTGTACAAGTAATACCACCTCCATGCACAAGCTATGCAACAGTATACACAGTTCTGACATTTGTATGAGCAATCCAGTAGAATTTGATGATCTTTATCAATGATGGGCATTTTGCACATGACAAAAGTTGTGTTGTGTTGTGGTGTGCAAGAAGTTACCTCAGGGGATGTGGCATAGACAATAAACTTATTGAGGCTGAAATCTCTGGAAGCAAAACTATCAAGTAGGTATTGAGCAGAACCAATTATGTAAATTTGTTACAAGGTATGCTCATCGTATCTGAGGCTATAGAAACATTGCATTAGAATGCTTTCTGGAGCATGGCTTACAAATTAGGTTTTGAACAGGGTGCACTTCATTAAAAAGGCATAATGCAAAGCCAGGCAATGTTCAATACAATCAGTTCAAAAGCTGAAACCTGAAAACCAAGTTTGTAAAGTTTGTCACAGAACATGAATGAAAATCAGAACTGTGCAAGTACTGAGGAAAAGTTTTATACATGATAGTTCTATTGAAAAACTTGGTACATGCTTATCGGGAAGGTGATTGTGAGCTGCATACGAAGACTGTCGAGCCACTGATTACTGTGTTTCTCAAATTTGATTACCTAAACGTCCTGCGATATGGGTCCAGGAATTTGGAAAGTGTGAAGAAGCTAAAGGTGGAAAAACAATACCTTTACAGAAAATGCATCCAAATAAATTTTTGTGGTGAAAGACAAAGAAGGAAGGTTCAATGCTGTGGCGCAAGATATGAAACTGGAACAGGTGATCCAGAGATCAAAGAAAAGCTCCTAGAGAATTGTTGGTCAGACACGTAAAAGTGAATATGTTGCTCAAAGGCAGCCAGTTTACCATGAAGTCTATTTTATTTGCAATATTTTCGGAGAGATGACAAATTCAAAATTAAAGGACTATTGTGAAACTGTTCCTCACCATGAACTTGTGGGAAAGAGAGTGGAACAATTTAATAAACATGTTGGCAGCCTTCTTCATTTCATGCAGCAGCAAGTAAAGCCCTTTGAAATGACCGAGCCTGTGTGGCTACACAACTTTGAGACCACACAATATGTGGATAATGATATAAAGATGTGTCTACTAGATGTTCTGGAACATTGATCAAAACTATACACAGAATTGAAGAAGGAGAGATTTGTATTAAAAGAGAAAAAGCTGTTTGACATAATCACTAAAGCTAAACTTCCACACCTTAATTGCCATAGTAAGAGTTTTATCCAACCAGCTACTGTAAAACAGGTTACAATTAACAACTTTTGCAAGCACATAGAGAGATGAATGTAGCAAAAGTAAGGAGTGAATTTATCAAGGACATTCTGTTGCATATTCTTTTTCCAAGAAACTCATTATTTAATGGAGATGCTGCACCCAAACCAGTGAAGCATAAACAAGAGATTGAAAAAAAACTTACACTTAAAGAAATTAAATTTGCAAAGGTATCCTCATTGATTACTACTGTTGTTCTGGACTATATGTCACAATTGGGAATGGTCAACATTTCATCTATGCAAAACTTCGGAGCGGTCGCTCATTCTATTCTTCAGATATCAAAGTCATTGTGCACCTTGCAAGAACTGCACATTGTCTTTGATAGTTATCTTGAACTATCTGTCAAAGAATGTTAGCGAATCAGATGAATGTCTACAAGTGTTATAATTGACCCTGCCCGTATCAAACATTCAACATGTGCAACAGTGATTTGCATGAGGTGTGCTGGTACACCTGACGCACAACAGCAATGCCGCTGGATCTATTATGAGGCGGCGTCAATGTTGTTGTGCGTTTCCCGCTGTGTTTTTGCCCTCTGTCCCAGCGGGAAGATCATAATAGGGCCAGTGGGAAGGAGACCACACTGACGGTCTCCTGACCACAAGAGTTTGGCTGATGGCCTTTTCCACCCTCCAAACTCGTTATTAGGGCCTCTGTTTTTCTTTCATTTACTTTTCTACCTGCAGGTATAGGATTTGTTGTTGCCCATGTTTTTAGAGTAGCAGGCTGCTTTAAGGTTTCAGCTTGAGCTGATGTCTTTGTTGGAGTGTGATTTCCACATGGTCTTCCGGAAAGTGCTGAAGTAATTTAGAAGTGTATTTGGCATTATAAGTGGAGTTGGCTGGGCTAGAGAAGAATTAATGAATTTGAGCTTTAGGTTGTCAATAGAGAAATATTTGAAGGGTCTGAAGTTTTGTCCTTCTTTTAAGAATGATCTCTGTGTGTTGGTTTGATACTGAGCAGAAAGATTGGATGGAGAGGTGGTTGGTTAAGGATCTACTCATAAGAGCTTAATTTAGATGGCCGGTGATGTCACAAAAACTAGGTGAATGATGCAAGCTTTGCAGTGTGCTGATTGGTTAATATGCTGTATCATACTGAGTATGTTGATGAAGTTCATTTGTGTGGGAGTTAGAAGTAAGCCAGGCGGTGGTGTGGACATATCGGCTGGATCATGTGGTGATGAGGTCTGAGAAACTGGCAGTGAAGTCCATTTTCTGTCCAGGAGGCCTGTAGATGAGGTAGGTAGAGGGTACCAGTTTGAGCTAGGAAGTGTGGAAAGTGGTATTTCAGGAGCTTCATGACTTGATTGTCTGTCTGGAATGCAGGGCTGGATGCTACAGGCTCTTAGTAAAAAAGAATGTCTAGGATGTGTGAGGAAGTAGGCGATGAGGCGTGTTTCTGTGACAAAGAGTGCATCAAGATTGTGCTATGTCCTGAGACTGGTGGTGGCTTGAGTATTGAGTACTGCAAAGCATGCATTAATGAGCCTGAGTTTGAATGTGTATTTACCAGTTTGAGGGCTTGTGTGGACTAGTGGAATCTGCACAAGGTTTTGTCTATGTGTTATGCAGATGCAGAGTGAGTGCGTTTGGGATGAAGGTCAGGCTGTATTTGTTGGAATGAACAGTATGCTGTGCTGGATAGGAACATGATGAAATCTTGCCTTGAAGACACTAACTTTCATGGTAGTTGAGCAGGGTATCTGGCCCTTTGCCTTTCCTGACCTTAACAGCCACAAACAGGTAACGCCCTGCGTTGCGTCCTCCCTTAACTAGAGATGCCCAGTTGGTGGTATGCCATGAGCAGCTGACTAAAATAGGGCAGAGACAAAACGTTCTAGGTTGGTAGTGCAGTGATGTTACTTACTACAGGGGTAGATGCTTAGAAATGAAGTCTGCTTCATAGGCTCCTTGTTACATAGTTGTAAATGAGTAATGTGTGCTTCCTGTGTCATTTATAAGTTTGCTTGCCTTTACTGCCACTTGTTTATCTTTCTACACAAAGACTAGCAGAGGGACAGAGTGGGAGGGGGATAAAAAAGAGGAAAAAGAGTGAGTGAGAGATAGAGAGTAAATTCATGTGTGTGACCATGGCAGGACAGAATGGGTAATAATTTTCTGTGATATAGCAGAAAGTCAATTTAGTATTCTAGTGTGTAGTGATGATTTATGAGTGCTCCATCTTTCTGCATCCCAATACTCTAATAAGGGAAGGTCTGTTTTTTTAAATGTCTAGATGGTGCATGCTGTGTTGTGGTATGCCCTATTTTTTCTTTGTGAGATCTGATGAGTTGGGTAGGGTTTCAGAGATATGTGTGTGTCACATGAAGTATGTGTGGTCTACTGGTCAAGCTGTAAACATTGAAACCATCAGATCAGAATGTAAATAACCACAGGGCAGATTCATTCAGTTGCTAATGCCTTGGATCCAATAGCTGTGGTTAATATTTTACTAAGCCAGTGCTTTGTTTGTAAAACCAAATACATGCAAGGGCCCACGCTTTTTCTTAGGGTCAGCATTTGGTGCTGTCAAGTACCAGCATTGTCAAATATCAGAGTTGCCTAGTCCTGATTCTCCCTCAAGCCTTTTTCTTTCATTACTGTACACTTCCTATTGTTTTATCTCAATCTAAGGGGTTCATTTTCTGCCTTCTCCCACTGTCACTGTTTCGGTACATATTCAATTCCTCTTTCTTTCACTCTTTTCTGACTTTTGCAAATTTTGTATTTGCAAGTTGTCTGTTGAAGGAATCCATGCGTATAAATGATATGAATAAATAGTAGTGAGAAAAACATAAACGTGATGGGTTGAATCCTTGAATTAATCTTAGCTAATGAGAATTACTCTAGACCGATTTCTAAAGTAAAGTAAAATATTATCACCACATCTAATTATAACTTCAATTTAACCTTTGCTTAATTTCAGGCAATTTCCTAAGTATTTTTTTAAATGTAAAGTAGGTTTTTATTTGCATATACAACTATTCCAACCCCTGTTGTGTCTTACCCCCCTTGCGTCCAAGCAGTAACAAAGAGGGGGTTTATAGGTGGACAGGGTAGACTATCCCGGCAGTATTGCTGTGAGGAGCTGTACCCAGCACAACTTTCACTTAAAAGGACTCTGTCCCCAGAATATACAAAAGAACATGGCACAAGGGCTGCCCTGTCCTTTGTCACCCCAGTCAGTTTGGAGACTTGATAGCAGGAGAGGAAGAACTTTGCAGAACCAGAGGGGTTCCACAGGGTGTGCACCCACAAAACGCTGGCCTCAGGTGTAAATCTTGGACCTCCAGAACCACTCATCAGAACACTACTGGACCCGTGGTAGTTACAAGAGAAGGACTGCCTTGCTACTAGATTACTGGAATGTACTGCTGCTTGAGAGACTTCCTTGCTGTCTGAGAAGGAAGACTGGACCTGCTTGTATTCATCACAGGCAAACCGGAGTTACTCCAATGGTCAGGTGACTGGACCCTTATATGAGCATCAGAGGCCTCCTTGCCACGGCCAGCTTACCTGCTTCAAAAGACCTGCTTTGACCTGTTCCTAGACCTGCCTGAGCACTTCATGTCTCTGCTGGAGTCTGTCCCTTATTCCAAAGAGCTGCCTCCCCAAGTCCTTAGACCTTAGCCCTTGTCTGGCATCAGAGTGCACTACAATGCAAGAAAGATTCCTGTGTCTCTTGATGAGCAACATGCCATCTTTCATCCAAGATGCCAAACATGTGCTGAACCTATCAAAAGATATTGAGTGTGATTCTACTACGGAGCAAATAATAGGTATGAATATAGAAGTTCTTTATACCAGCGTCCCCCAAAAGGAAAGTCAAAGAGTGATTGAAAATATTCTTCTTGGGGGTAGAATGGACATGAAAGGCACCAGTCCAATCTGTAATCAAGTTAGCAAGGCTGGCACTAACAGAAAACTACTTTGAATATGAGAACACCATTTAGCTACAACAACATGGACATCCATGGGAAGTACCTTTGCGCCAAGTGCAGCATGTCTAGATCTACATCATTTTGAAACAGAATATATGGACTTACCACTCACAGATATCCCTGTGGCGACTTTACCCAAACAGTGTCTTCAAAATTTAGAAAGACCATAAGGAAACTGCTGTGGAATATATTAAATAGCTTAATACACAGAATCCATACTTAAAATGTACATCCTCTATGAGTATCAGGAGGCCTCATTTTTAGACATCAGTATACCTGCAGAATGATGAGGATAAGGTGTTAGGGTGTAGAACAAATCAATAGACAGGAATAACTTACTACACTCTGAGAGTGCAAATCCCGAGCCTTAGGAGAGAATTTGCTCATGGTACAATTATTAAGGAGAAGCTGTTCTGATATAGCCAACTACAATACAGAGGCAAACAAATTGCCAAACCAATTAGGAGACAGATGTTATCCCAAAGGCGTAATAGAAAAGGTCAAAATGGTGCTAAACACAATCACAGGTAAGAGTGTCTAGCGAATAAAATAAGAGAATATCCCAAACAATTGATACGCGTTAACACTTACAGTGTCAATTCTAATAAAAAACACTGGAGTATTCTTAATTTCAATAAATTATCTCTTGAAATTCCTATGTTCGCCTATAAGCGAAACACTAGCTTAAGAGACATGCTAGAACATGCTAAACCAAAAGAACAGCCTGTGATTGCTCAGAATGTAAACTCATATACATAGATTTAACCTCTAGGAAGATAATTTGTGAAAATAAGTGAATACCAATGCAATATTACATGTGCATGAAAGAGCACAAAAATGACTGCCCACTTTATCACTAAAGGAACTCAGAAAACTATCTTATGTGAACTGTGATTAGAAAGATTACAGCCAAGTCAGATATGTAAATAACCCTACTGGTAAGGGTAAGAGAACAACACTGGGTTTACAGACTGAAGACATACATTAATTGTCTGAACAATGACAGCTCTTCGAATCAAGTAAACTCACTGTAACTTAAACTGTAAAAATTCATGATTGGTGTACTCTGGAGTGTTTGAGGACTTATTTGAATCTGATGGCACCAGACTACACATAACCTGTAATTAAGTGTAAGCCACTGCCCCTTGTCTCTTGGCCTATACTTCCCTTTTAACAGGCTACAAATGTAGGAAATGTAGGAAATATCTCTGACACTTCCATAGGTATTTGATTAAAAACATGATTGAAATGGCTGAGATCACCATAATTTATTTTTTGTAACGTCATGTTTAATATGGTCATAAGGGTTTATAATATCTGGTAAATAATTACATTTCCTTGCAAGAGTTTTTAAATATGTGTAGGCTTGTTCCATTTTAACCTTTGATTCAATAGAGGCACCAATACTAGAATGTAGGTTAACATTGAGAAATCATTTTCTCTCATTTATCTGTGGAGGGCGTTAGGGAGATACTACAACTCCCATGAATCCATGAATACCCTAAGGCGAACGCGCTCTGTCATGATGTCACAACGCACCCCCTGACAAACACCTCTCTCGGAGCAGCAAGGAACTGGCAAGATGCCACTTTTAAAACCCATCACATGCTTTGAGGGGTGTGCAACCAGGATTGCAGCAGGATAAAACAGTAGGAGAATTACTGATATGGTGCCCATGAAACAATGAGTAGAATAATTTAGTTATATTGTAAAGATGTTGCACTTCTTTAAGGAAGCATGTGTTTTAATATTCTAATGGAATGTGTTCTTGCGACAGTGTCGGTCGTTCTGAGTCAGTTGATTTGTGGCTGGCTAATGGAAGGACCACGTCTGTCTGTATAAGAATAAACCTTTGTCTTCTCATAATTAAATCGTTTCCCGTGTGTAGCTTGATTACTTCATTTTGGCAACTAGGATGGGTACACCAATATGATTGGCACATCAATATCGATCCACATTCGTCTGACAACGTTTTAATGGTGGGTGACCTAGGTGTGGATAAGATTTTAAATGAAGCTAAGGATGTTTTTGAGGAAAGGTTGGGGGAGTTCAAGGGATATGTTCACAAAATAGTGTTACAAGAAGGAGGAGTGCCAGTAAACCACAAAGTTAGGAAAGTACCTGTAGTGGTGTGGGATGAGGTAAAAAAATTCAAGATGACATGATGAAAGAAGGAGTTATTGAACCTGAGGAGGCTTCTTCGTGGAATTCTCTGCTAGTTATAACAAAGAAAAATGATGGAAAGATCTGCTTCTGTGTGGATTTGCGGAGTTTTAATGAATTTGTGGTGATGGATATGTTTCCTCTCCCAAATATAAATAAACTTTGACACTAATTAAAGGCGGCATATTTCTCTAAGTTGGATTTAAAGAGTTATTACCATCAGATAAAGTTACATGAGGAATCTAGAGCGCTAACAGCTTTTATAACAACAGAGTGCACATTCCAATTTATCAGGATGCCGTTGGGTTGCCCTCACCTGTGAGCATTTTCCAAACAGTTACGCCAGAAATGTTTAAAGTGGTACGAAATGTAACCTTCTTTCAGGATGACATCTTGATTTTTGGTTAAACAGTTAGCGGACATAATTCAGCTCTCAGGACAGTGTTGGACAAGCTCAGAAGAGCTGGATTAACCTTGAGGAGAGATAAGTGTAAATTCTTAGTTAAGGAAATCAATTATTTGGGCCAGGCAATTTCTGGGGAAAGGTTCAGACCTAAGGAAGATTTGCTGAAAGCCATTAAGTCTGAGCCCATTCCGCATGACAAGGATTAATTATGCTCTTTTATGGGGCTTATAGAATATTACAGCAAGTTTGTAAACAGTTTTTCACAGAAAACGGAGAACTTAAGAAGGCTATAATGGAAGGTTTGTAGTTTCAAATGGGAGAATGATCAACGGGTGGCATTTGATGCAGTGAGAAGAGATATTTATGAAGCTGGCATTCTGACATCCTTTGATACTCAATGTAAAACCATTTTGACGGTTGATGCCAGCGCGTGTGTAGTGGGAGCTGTTCTTTCCCAACTACGAGGGGAAAAAAAGGTGATGGTAGCTTTTGCTTTGTGCTCTCTAATGGAGAGTGAACAAAAGTATTTGGTGATAGAGCGTGAAGCATTAGCTGCAGCATGGTCTGCAGAACTTTTAAGAACTTTTCTTTGGGGCATAGATTTTATCTTGCGATCTGACCACAAACCCTTACTTAAAGTATTAAGTCCTGGTGGAACAGGGAAAAGCTCTGCTAGGTCAGCAAGACTAGCTTCTAGAATTCAAGAGTACTGCTATAATATTGCACATATTCCTAGATGGAAAAATACTCAAGCAGATTGCCTCTCTACCCTTTCATTGAAGTGGGAAGATATGGATAAGAGTGACATTTTGCAAAAGGAACAAGAAGGGGCAGTGGCTTGGTTAAATGATATTGTAGACTGTAGGGCAGGAACCTTTACAGCGAAAGATTGGGAATCTTCTATGAGAATGATTATGTTCTCAAGGGAGTGTAGCGCATCATGATAGAGGGCAAGAGAAGAGAAAGTGCAGTTATCCCGCCTCTGAGACCTTACATAACACTTGGGGATGATAACTTTGGTAAATTGTAACTTAATTATGATAAACGATAGATTTGTACCACCAGAGGGTCTTACTAAAAAATCTTTGGTTTGGCTCACGAGGGTCATTTGGGGCAAACCTTGACAAAAAAAGGGCCAAATGATATGTTTGGTGGCCGGACATGGAAGACATAATTTCTCAAAGGGTGGAAGACTGTATAGTCAGTAAGGAAAGTGAGAAAAGATTGCAGACAGGATCCCAAGGGGTACGTGGCCCTATAGAGGATCCAGGTTCACTTTGGAGAGCCGTATGTGTAGATTTAATTGGCCCCATTCACAGTATAAGGAATAGGCTTAAAAATGCCTTAGTCATGATTGATGTACACTCAAGATGGGTTATAGTTACATTTTTATAGGTTATTACTACTAGAAGTACCATAGAAACCTTGAATGAAGTGTTTCAAGAGGAAGGGCTTTGTACAATCCACAGGCTAATGGAATGGTCGAAAGGGTCAATCGACGTGTCAAAGGTACCATTCTTATGGCCATTCAAAGTGGAAGGGATGTGATGAAAATGGTTAACAAAATTGTTTACGAGATGGTGTGGGCCCATTGCACTACAGTTAACAAAGCTACTGGAGTTTTTCCATTTGAGATGATGAGCGGTAGAAAACCAGGGCCGAAGTTAATTCCTGCATGAAGGTTTTAAGGCAGGTGTGTATGAGGAGGAAAGGGGGAAAGAAAATGATTTGGCTAAGGGTGATTGGGTGAAAATAAAACATGGCAGAGTGTCTGAAGGTCTATCCAAATTTTGGAGCCCATTTAGAGTTGAAAAAGTGAGAGAGAGTTATGTGGTGTTGCAGAATGGTAACAAATGGAATAAGAGGAAAGTGGCTTTGACCAAATAGGGAGCAAAGGGGGTGTAAAGCCGGGACATAACACAACTGGTTGTAACAGTTTCATGTTGATGAGGGATGATGAATTCAGAAGTGAGTCCAAAGGGAAGGCGTGTGTAGTTGTTGAGAAATCTAGAAGGGAAGCGGCTGCAAATCTTACTCCTCATGATGGGAGTGTAGCTCATACTCCTCAAGATAGTGTAATAAGAGAGTTTTGTAGTCAAAGGGTTTGAAAACCTCCTCGCTATTTGGAAGATTACATTCAGCATGTAGGACTTCAAGTTCATGTCTAGTGTATTTCTCTTGTTTTCATGCCAAATGTTTTTGATTTTTTATGTTTTTATATTGTTTTCTTGTATTGTAAGTGTTGTTAAGTAGTTCAGAAAGGAGAGAGATATGTTATATTGTAAAGATGTTGTACTTCCTTAAGGAAGTATGTGTTTTAATGTTCTAATGGAATGTGTTCTTGCGACAGCGTCGGTCGTTCCGAGTCAGTTGGTTTGTGGCTAGCTTATGGAAAGACAGCGCCTGTCCGTATGAGAATAAACTTTTGTCTTCTCGTAATTAACTGATTTCTAGTGCGCAGCTTGATTACTTCAATTTACTTTGGCTTATCTTCAGAATCATTCAAGGCATGTCGACTCACAGACTTTACTTACATTACATATTATTATACCCCAACAGAGTGTGACTAAAGTTGCGTGAGTCATATACATTCCTATTCAGCAGCACCCCTTAACATTTTAGGGTGAGCCTTCCTATACAATTCTACTATGGAACAGTATCTCACTTGCATTTGCTGTGCAGTGTAGCACATATTACGTACTGTATATGTTAAATTGAACACATGAAACTTTGCTTTGTAAAAGGTCTCGCCCAACCGTGTTCCAATGGCACTTGTTGTGCAGTGTGTCATTGATCCCTATATTTTGTTTGTACTGAGGATACAAGTGTCTACCCAACATATAGAATTTGTTACCATGCATTCCTCTGCATGCTGGTGTGATACGTCTGAACAAAACAGTGTTCCTATTCAAAAGACGATTTAGAAGAATAACGGACTGGAAAATAACCCATGTATATATCCCTAGGCAGTAATATGTTTTTTCCGCATTCCGGCTTGTAGGTCTGCATGTGTGTTTGTTCGTTGTTGTGCATGTTCACATATAGTGCATGTGACTGACATGGAGAGGACATCTAGGGCCAGATGTAGGTAGCTGTTTGCATGTCGCAAACTGCGAAAAACGCAGTTTGCGCCATGCAAACAGCCTAACGCGATGCACATCCCCAAATTGCGAGTCAGTACCGACTCGCAATTTGGGGATGCGACTCGCAAATAGGAAGGGGTGTTCCCTTCCTATTTGCGACTGCATCGCCATGCTGAGTTGCTTTGTGACCGCGAATGCGGTCGCAAACCAACTCGCAGTTACCACCCACTTGAAATGGGTGGTAACTCATTTGCAAAAGGGAAGGGGTCCCCTTGCCCTTTGTGAATGCTGAAAAAAATGTTTTTTCAGAGCAGGCAGTGGTCCTATGGACCACTGCCTGCTCTGAAAAAAATGAAACCAAATGGTTTCAGAAGTTTTTCTTTTTGCAACTCGTTTTCCTTTAAGGAAAACGGGCTACAAAAAGAAAAAAAAAAACTGCTTTATTAAAAAAGCAGTCACAGACATGGAGGTCTGCGGTCTCCAGCAGGCCACCATCCCTGTGAGTGCATGGACTCGCTATGGGGTCGAAAAATGCGGCCCACCTCATTAATATTCATGAGGTGGGTCTTTGCGACCCCATAGCGAGTCACAGAAGGTGTCTGAGACACCTTTCTGCATAAAATTATGCAAGTTGCAAATTGCGAGTCGGTATGACTCGCAATTTGCAACTCGCAAAATTTTACTTTGCTACATCTGGCCCTCTGTCACTTACAGCTAACCTATACATGTCCCGGATCCTTAGAGAACACTTAAGCTGAGGCTTAAACATGTCGACAAAAAAGTGCAGGGTGTAGGAATGATTAGCTTCCCTGAAGCATCCTAATAATAATAGTTTTTAATCATACCTAGGACAGTAATAAAAAGGGATGGCAGATGTTCTTAAGGTACTTTTATACAACTATACCCTGCAAGGTGTTAGCGCATCTGACCTCATTTGGCTTCTCTTCATTAATTTATAAGGGGACGCGTTAGAGGCCCGATGGACCTTTTGACTGCACTTAGAGAGGTTCCCACCATAAGACTTAAATTAAATTGCCAATCAATAACCATAACAATCATTGGAATTAATGATCTCCGGAGTCAGTAATTTCCACTCACCATGACCCTTTGGTTATGATTAATCACACCTTTATGTAAAAGTTAGAATGTTTATTTCCCTATAGTAACAATGCTAATATCACGTAACTTAGTCTCAGAATCAAATGATACACATACAGAAACAATACTGGTTGACCAAATCTTCTAAATAATCTCAATTTAATCAATGCATGGATCACTACACATTTTAGAGTCACAGTACAAATCAATAGCAAGAATAACTGAGCGGGAGAAATAGCATAAATTTAGATTCAGCAAAGAAAGGACATCAACTGTTGTTAATATTTAGCAACTATCTTCTGTGCATCTACTAGCTAACCTTCTGATAAGAATAACATGTTTGGCTTCATGCAAAACAATTATGTGAACACAAATTTGAAAAAACATCTAGCTATGGCTCTATCAAAATTTGCGGTTGGTACCTAAAGATAAAAGTAAATGACATCAAGATCAATAACATATACCTTGCCTCAGTGTGACTCGAAAAGCTGCGATAGTCTTTGTCAATTGGACATCTGTTTGGTCAGCAAAGTATCGGGACTCTGTAACTTCAAGATAAAAGTGCCCCAGAAACTGGCTTAATCAGAATGTCACTTCTCAGTAAAGATTTAGGAAAAAGTGAGGCGTATCTCCTCTCGGTACAGTCTGGCTAAGTTAGATTCCCGAGTACCTCTTCCCACTGCTATTAGTCAAAGAATGTACGTTTACATTTAGTCCAATGAAAGTAGAACCTCAAATCTAAGATATAACTAAACTGCCATTCATGTGTCGATGATTGACTCCTCTTCTCCTGTTCCCATTGTTGGGCTTGTCAGGTAAAAATTTTGTATTACCTTATACTCCAGTCAGTTAATCCATTGTTAGATCCTGGGAGCATTGCCTTTACACACACACTAAGTTATAAAAAGTATCAATAGTTAGTACAGCATATTCTAGCAAGCAGTTCTCATGGGAAAGAAATTTAGGGCCAGATGTAGCAAAGTAAAATTTTGCGAGTTGCAAATTGCGAGTCATACCGACTCGCAGTTTGCAACTCGCAAAATTTTACGCGGAAAGGTGTCTCAGACACCTACTGCGACTCGCTATTGGGTTGCAAAGACCCACCTCATGAATATTAATGAGGTGGGTCGCATTTTGCGACCTCATAGCAAGTCCATGCACTCACAGGGATGGTGGCCTGCTGGAGACCGCAGACCTCCATGTCTGTGACTGCTTTTTAATAAAGCAGTTTTATTTTTATTTTTGCAGCCCGTTTTCCTTAAAGGAAAACGAGTTGCACAAAGAAAAACTTCCGAAACCATTTGGTTTTGTTTTTTTCAGAGTAGGCAGTGGTCCATATGACCACTGCCTGCTCTGAAATTTTTTTTTTTTCAGCATTCACAAAGGGGAAGGGGTCCCATGGGGACCCCTTCCCTTTTGCGAATGAGTTACCACCCACTTCAAGTGGGTGGTAACTGCGAGTTGGTTTGCGACCTGTTTCCTATTTGCGAGTCGCATCCCCAAATTGTGAGTCAGTACCGACTCGCAATTTGGGGATGTGCATCGCGTTAGGCTGTTTACATGGCGCAAACTGCGTTTTTCGCAGTTTGCGACATGCAAACAGCTGCCTACATCTGGCCCCTAGCTACTAGCATTTGGGCAACATGGTGGAAAATTAGAAATCTAGGGCCAGATGTAGGTAGGAAAAAATTTGCGAGTCGGAAATTGCAAGTCAATGCGAATTGATGTTGCACCGCAGTTTGAGAGTTCGCTTTCAGCGAGGTCGCTTTTTGCGACCTCGGTAAAAGCGAACTCGCAATTTGCGTGTCGGGTGTCTCAATTTGCGACTGGCCCGCAAATTGCATGCAGGTGCAGCAAAACAGTTGGAAAAACACTTCCTGGCTCTTGCTGATGACATCAGAACCAGGAAGTCATCAAATACACCTGGGAGGAGTGAGGACCACACCCTTTTCAAACTGCTGAGCAACTACCTGGAGGAACTGCTGCTATCATGGAAGACACAGGCAGTGCAGGAAGGAAAAGGAAACTAAAGTTCTCCTAAAAAGAACTTGAGGTGCTGACAGAAGAATGCTGCCAGCACCATGACCAGCTATTTGGCAAGACAGCCCTGACTGTCCCAGACACTGAGAAGAGGAGGATCTGGCTGCAAATCCAGGAGAGGATTAATTCATTGGGGTGAGCCACCAAAGCCTTGATGAGATAAAGAAAAGGTGGTACGACCTGCGCTCCAGGACAAAGGAGAGGGTGGCAGAGCGCCTCGGGGAAATGAGGGGCACAGGAGGAGGCCCATCCACCATCCCACAACCCACAGCCATGGAGGAATTGGTGGAGCAGACACTGGAGCCTGAGGCTGTGTCAGGAATGGGAGCATTGGACACGTCAGCGCAAGGGCCATCCAAAAGTGAGTACCATGAAATATGCATGTACACCTACAAATGCTATATCCACACTCCCCCAGTACACAGCAGCATGCACAGCCAGACTGGGTCCATTCCAGACTAGCAACCACCAGATTGGTGCATTATGGGCAATCTAGTACAGTAGTCAGCATATAGGCAAATGTTTATTATGAAGCATTCAACAGATGTTAGAGACTGACAGTGTGTTCCCTATGTCCCACAGGTCTCCCACAAGACACCCCCACCAGCCACACCATCCAAGGTGAAGACAGCAGGCCGCAGGCAGTGCAGGAGGCTGCAGCAGCCATTCCAGGGCCTAACACAACACCACCACAGTCCCCTCCAGAAGAAGTACAGGACATGGAGGAAGGAGATACGACACCTGGCCCCAGCCACACTGTGAGACAATAAGAGCAAGCAGCACAACTGCGTCACAGATGCAGAGTCCAAGTCCAGGCGGTGCCCCAGGAGGAGATAGGGGAGGCATCTATGTCTGCAGTTGAGGCATCCCTCCTTTCCATTCAGGGCCTGCATACAAGGCAATTACAGATTATATCAGGTGCAATGCAGAGACTGGAAAACAATATGACACATGGCCTGGCTGATGTGAACACACAGTTCACAAGACTAAATGACAATGTCAGCGAACTTACACAGTCAATCCGCCAACTGGTGACGGAACTGGTGGCTGAGAGACATAGCGCAAGGCACCGGTAGCGCCACCTAATTACCAGATTCGATCGCATGGCAGCGTCCATTGGCCGTCTTGCCATGAACACTTCAGGCCTGTCAAGACGGACCGTGAGTATGCAGGTGGAACTGGGCCACTTTGCAGGGGATGTGGCCGCATTAGCCACGCAGTGGACATGTTAGAGGCCAGGCAGGTGGCAAGGGGCACGGGTGAGACCCTTCAGGACAGTGAGGAGCGGTCCACTATCAGCAGTGTATCTGCCACAGACACATGTGTACTGAGGACTGGTAGTGCACGTCAGGGGTCAGCTGACCCACCTGGGACGAGCCATGCTGGGCGAACCAGGAGGAGGATGTAGGCAAGAACACTGCAGGACTCATGAGGCACATGCAGTCAATGTGTCCTCATTAAGGGTGGACATGTGCAGCCCCTTACGGACAGTTATGTTCTTTCATCATTAGGTTCACTTATTAAAATGTTTTGTTTATTCCACTACACAACTGGGCTCTTTGTGTGTGACATTAGTGAGTGTGGTGTCTGTTGCCACGTACCTTCCAAAGTATTGGGTTGCAATGTGGTCTTGTCTCTTTCTGCCTTGATTTGCAATGCTTCTATCTCCAGGCTGCCGATGTGGTAGCTCTTGCTCCTCATCCTCTGAATCTGGGTCTGCAGGGGTGAGATGTAGCCCACATCTGGTGGCAATGTTGTGTAGGATTGTGCATTGCCAACTATCTTGAATGCTGTTATTGGGGCATACTGGAGTGCACCTCCACTTCTGTGGAGGCATCGGAATCTTGCCTTTAACAGTCCAAAGGTCCTCTCTATGACATTTCTGGTCCGCCGATGTGCACTGTTATATCGCCTCTCATTCTCATTGCTAGGTGTTAGGTACGGGGTAAGTATCCATGGTCTTAGCGAATATGCATTGCCACCTGTTTGGCACAAATAAGCAATGTTGGCAGGGCATGGATGGTTTCTACAGTGACCTGTGTGTATGGCTTCAGGGTGTAGTCAGCAATACCTAATAGATAGCCTTCTCCAAACTCCGCACGTTCTAGGCATTGGTGTAGCCCACTGTGCCTGAAAATGTACGAGTCATGTGTACTCCCTGGAAATTTGGCTACAATGTCAGTGATGACATTATGGGCGTCACACACCACCTGGATGTTCAGTGAGTGGGTACATTTCCTATTGCGGAACAGATATTCCAGATTTGCAGGAGGGCAGATTTGTATATGTGTCCCGTCCACATACCCTATTACATGAGGGAAGTTGGCAATTCTGTAGAAGTCCAACTTGGTGCTGTTAATTTCAGCATCATTCCTGGGTAGGTATTTGTATCTGGACATGTGTGTGAGTGTGTGTGAGTGTGGCATCTAGGAAACATCTGAGGAACCGTGAGAGTGCACTTTGGGATACCCCACCTGCCACTGTAATCACCCCCTGATAGCTACCCGAGGCCAAGAGGTGCAGTGCGCATAGCACTTGCACATGTGTGGGGATGGCGCTTCCGCGCACAGCCTGGCGTTGAAGCTGCGGATTGAGTAGATCACTTAATCCTAATATTGCTGCACTGCTGAGTCTGTATTTGTCATAAATCTCCTTCTCAGTTTGTTGGAAAAGTGTCTGCCTGGTTCTGTATATCCTCTCCTGTCTCTGGCTCCTCCTCCTCATCTGCTGGGCGGCGTGGACTCTCCTCCTCCTTGCTATCACATATATTTCAGCCATTTTGAGTAACCCAGATGCCTTCTGGGTCTCCTTTTATACTTTGGTTCTGGTTACCACCTGCTCTGACTTAGTGGTAATTTGGGTGTGCAAAATGGGCTTTTTGCGACTAGTCGCAATTTGCGAGTGGCTTTTTCATATGGTTTGCGACTCGCAATTTGCAACTTCCTATTTGTGGGTCGCAAAATCAGGTCGCAAACTTTGTGAGTCGGTAATTGCTTGCATCGCAATTTACACTTCAGAAATTGGATTTTTGCATCCCATTTCCAATTTTGCGGTGTCGCAAATAGCGATTCGGGCCATTTGTGACTCACAAAACTTTGCTACATCTGGCCCCTAATTCTTCATGCAACCATTTTAAGCAATGCGGCTTGACATGAGGCCGTGCAACTAGGCCCAAAATCTCACTAATTTAAGGCTTACAATTAATCAAAGCATATAGAAAATACATGGGGGCATATTTATACTCCGTTTGCGCCGGAATTGCGTCGTTTTTTTTTACGCAATTTAGACGCAAAACTAACTCCATATTTATACTTTGGCGTTAGACGCGTCTAGCGCCAAAGTCCATGGGGTTTGCGTCATTTTTTTGCGTGGACACCTACTTTGCGTTAATGAGATGCAAGGTAGGAGTTCACGTCTAAAAAATCAACTCGGATTTATACTCCCGGGCAAAATTCACACCCGGGAGTGGGCGGGTCAAAAAAAATGACGTACGGCCGCTTTTGCGCCGTTTTTTTGCGCCTGCAAAAGGCAGGCGTTAAGGGACCTGTGGGCTCTGAAGGAGCCCAGAGGTGCCCTCCCATGCCCCCAGGGACACCCCCTGTCACCCTTGCCCACCCCAGGAGGACACCCAAGGCTGGAGGGACCCATCCCAGGGACATTAAGGTAAGTTCAGGTAAGTGTTTTTTTTTTTTTTTTTTGTGGCATAGGGGGGCCTGATTTGTGCCCCCCTAAATGCCACTATGCCCAAAGACCATGCCCAGGGGACAGAAGTCCCCTGGGCATGGCCATTGGGCAAGGGGGCATGACTCCTGTCTTTGCTAAGACAGGAGTCATTTCTATGGGGGTTGGGAGTGAAAAAAATGGCGCAAATTGGGTTGAGGCGAAAAAATTGCCTCAACCTGACTTGCCCCATTTCTTGACGCCCTAGCTCCATTTTCCCCTATGCCGGCGCTGCCTTGTGTACGTCGTTTTTTTTTAACGCACACCAGACGGCGCCGGCGGCTAACGCCGGCTACTGTCATTCAATAAATACGGCGCCCGCATGGCGCTTCAGAATGGCGTTAGCCGGCGCTAATTTTTTTGACGCAAAACAGCGTTAGCGCAGTTTTGCGTCAAAAAGTATAAATATGGGCCATGGTTTTTGTTATAACATACTACTACATTAATCTAAACATGATCATGACATTTCATTTTAATAAGCAGTTAATAAGGACACCTTGTGATTACTGGGGGTCACTCAAGTAGGCACATTTTCCAAAGCCGCGTATTATTTTTCTATATTAATTCATTTTCTATGCAGATTTAACATTCAGAATACATGAATATTTATTAGTAAGATTCAGCCTTAATAATCCCTCCTCTGATGACAAAATATGTCATCACACTCCTTCCCACTCAAATTCTCGCTCAGCTAAAATTTGTCAACCCTATCTCTTTACAATTTTCGTTCCCTCTTTGAATTTTCCCTAAACAATTTTTCCGTTTTAATTTCTTCCCTCCTCTGATCATTCTTTATTATCTTTAATTTGATCACATGATACAATTTGCATATCCCCCATGATCCAATTATGCAAATCACAATCATCAATATCCCTTGCATTGTTTTCAATATTATCCCTTTCCCAAAGTTGCTGAGCCAATTTCCCACTGAAGCAAATCCTTTGCCAACTTTTCCCCAAACTCCTGATTTTTTCAGCTCTTTCAAATCAGCACTATCAGTAGTCAGATTACTAAGTAAGCTTCTAATTTCTTTGCAATTATCAGGAATATATGAACAATAATGGTTAAAATTCAACATTTTGCAAACTCCGCCATCCTTTGCTAAAAGAATGTCTAACGCAAGGCAGTTCTAAAGAGTCATAGATCTTACCGCAGCTACCTATGCATCTATTAGGATCATGGCTCCTGAAAAATTTGTCAACATGTTATCCACAATAGTAGACAACTTTTGAATCTTTATAGAATTTAGGATAACTCCCACTGAAGGAATTATTTCTCCAAATATGTCTCCAACTACACTAGTTTAACACTGTTTAACGTGATGTAACTCAGTCACTTTTGGTAATCTTTTCAAGTCCTCAAGTTGAAATATCTTTGGAAAAACTATCCCTAAGTAACATTTGTCATCCCATCCTCTTGGAAGACTGTAATAGGCATTTGATCCACTGATGTAATAAACTCCAGGAATTGCTGGATCTTGTCCATTCAACATGAACATCCTTTTACTTGGAAACAAAAACACATGTCTACTTTCACTTGACTCCACAAACAATATATCAATTCTAGGTTTTTGCCTACATACACACATCTTTCCTGTGTGTTGCAAATCTAAAGCTAACCTTCCTTGTGTTTTATTTGACTAAATGCATAATCATTTCTAAATGTTCTTTTCCGTAAGCCAGTTTCAAAGTTTTCCTTCAATGCCTTCCTTCTATCATCTGTGTGATCTAAAAAGCTCTATTTTTATCAGTGTCAGCAAGCATGTCAAATTGTTTTTATGTGCATATGTGGTGCCAAACGTTAACGTAGGCTCAAACAATCCTTCAATAATTCTATAGAGTGTTCCTTAGATACTCTAATATTTAATTATGTGGACAACTGAAATCACAACATCATAATTGGAATAGAATACTGAATGTACTCCTGTTTATAAAATCTTTTTAGTGACAGACTACAATGTGTGCCATAAGTGAGAGGCAAGCTATGATAAGAAACCCCTTCCCGAACTGATGAAGGAATCTGTGTGCAAACATAACAATCTCTCGCATCCATCGTCTCAACATATTCACTCAATAAGCGATAGAAAACATTAGAAGAAAGTTCTCCTTGGGCATTATCTACATGCAAATATTTCTCATCGAACCTAAACTTCTCTATTTCTGTGAGTGCAGTAGTTGTCTCTGAAGCTGAAGTATGGTTGGCTTTGCTCTTGTCAAGAACAGTCATACCCACAATCAATACCATGCACAATATCATGCATACAATCGGCAAACCAATGCTCAAGTATTTACAGCACCTATTCTTCCTCCCCTACTGATTAAGGCTACTCATGATCTGTAAAGAATTAGAAAGTAGAAGAGAAAAATTCTAATTATGCAGCAAAAATCAGAAACAAATCTTCAATCTTCTTCAGCAATTATTTATAGCTTTCAGTCTTATTTTAAGGATCCTTTTGTCAACACCGGTAAGGTTGTCAAAAATTTATTTAGCAGCTTGTCAAATAAGGTTATCGTGTCAAATCAGGTTATCAAAAAGTCTTTTCTGGTTACTTTCAATAGTGATCTTTTCTTTGCCCTTCTCTCTGGTTATAGTTTCAACAGTTCAGTTCATTTGTTTCATTTAAGTGCCAAAATATTTACCTGAAATGTCTTGATCAAAACAAAATGACAAAAATTCTCCTTGCCATTGACTTGTTGTTGCATACGCCCATTCAGGACCAGCGTAACTTTGACCATTTCTTTTCGGCTTTTGATCTCCATTTAATTCTCCTTCACTCAAATCTTCTCTCCTTATCATGTCTACTTCCTCCTCAATTGTTGTCAGTGTAATTGCTTCTTTTCCTTTGCCTTGTGTCTCCAGCCACCTATTTCCTTTCAGCAGACCTTTTGTTAATGCTTTTTTCAGTGTCGAACTTGTAACTTCTTCTTGCTCTGCAGGGCTTTCTCTTGATGGACCTGCAACTGGTTCCAGAGGAGTCAGACCACAGTGGCTTTGATCTGCCTCAACTCCTTCCCTTTTGGAGTCTAAAGTTTGTTCTGTTGGTCTCTCAAGACCATCTGCTTCTGGGAGAGCCCTCCTCTGACTAGACTCTCCTGCTGCCTCAATTGAGGTTGTTCCACTTTCTCTTGTCTCTGGGTCTTCTCCTTTGTCTCTCACCGGAGTGGCTGAACCCCTTTTGATTTGCTGAGATTACGTCTCAGTTCCTCTTTCTCCCCTTTCTGGCTCTGGAGTTCATCTCGTCATTGTTGGTACTCTCAACAACTCCTCTTCATTGTCCAAAGGACATGGCACTTTCCTCGTATGGCTTGTGTAGATCCAGTTCAGAACTCCAGCGCACTTCACAGCTGTGGTAGTGATCAGCAGTACCTAGTAAGGGCCTTTCCACGAGGCTCCAAACATGTTTTAGTCACATGCTTTCTGATCACAACCTTCTCTCAGGTTGTGTCCTTGATCTTGAGACAGTTGCAGTGTGGTGGCTTCCACCTGATGAGAGAAAGAGCGAACCACATCAGCCAGACCTTTGCAGTAGTCCAACACTATATCATCTGTTATGTTCACAAAAGCATTTGCAGGAACTGCTGGCAACCTCATTGCTCTGCCCATGAGGATCTCATGTGGTGACAGTCCTGTCTTCCTGTCGGGTGTATTTCTTATTGTCATCAGAACGAACAGTAATGCGTCGGGCCATTTCAGATTCGTGGACGCACATATTTTCGCCATTCTTGATTTCAAAGTACCATTCATCTGTTTCACAAGTCCTGATGCTTCAGGGTGGTAGGTACAATGCAACTTCTGTTCAGTGTTTAAGGCTGAACATAGTAATTTAATTACTTCATCATTGAAGTGACTCCCTCTATCTGAATCTAAAGAGATTGGATACCTGAAACGTGGTATTACTTCCCTAAGCAGTAATTTCGCTATTGTGAGGCTGTCATTTCTTCATGTAGGGTAAGATTCAATCCAGTGACTAAAGATACAGACAATCACCAATACATATCTCAATCCTCCACACATGGGCATCTCAATAAAATCCATCTGCATTCTACTGAATGGACCTCCTGCTCTTTGAATTTAGCTCAAATTGACCACTGTCCCTTTTCCCACGCTTATTTGTTGACAAATGATGCAACAATAGCAAACTGCTTCAGCAACCTGTCTAAACTTTGGGTTGAACCAATTCTGTTTGAAAACACAAATCATTGCATCTCCCCCAATATGTGCTTGACTATGATAATATCTCCCCATATGTGTTAACAAACAGTTCGGCAATACCAATTGACCCTCTTCTGAAACCCATAGTTCATCCTGACGCTGTTCACATTTCAAGTTGACCCATGACTTTTCCTCCTCTCTCTCAACGTCATTCTGCAATGTTTTCAATTCTTCAAAAGTATCTATAATATGAAATGCATTACTTGGACATGTCTCATCTTCCTCAGGTAATGATTCTCATTTATCTTTAAATGATATACAGTTCAATGCGCAAAATCTTGCAACTTGATCCACATATCCATTTCCCATTGACACTAAGGCCCTCATTACAACCCTGGCGGGCGGTGTTAAAGCGGCGGTAATACCGCCAACAGGCTGGCGGTAACAAAAATGTAATCATGACCTCGGCGGAAACCGCCAACACATACAGCCACTTTAACACTCTGACCGCCATGGCGGTAGCAACAAACACTGCGGCGGTAATGACCAACAGACAGGCAGAAGACAATGTATCGCCCACCCCATTACAACCCGCCCATCCGCCAGATTTGCCGGGCGGTACCAATGCCATCAAAATCACGGCGGAAACAGTGCTTTGAAGGGAAACCACTCACCTCTCGACACTCAAGGAAGAACCAGGACGCCAAGGAGCCCGAACTACAGGTGTTACCCATGCTGGTGTATCTTCTCATATACCAGGAGTACCAACGCCGGTGATGACGAACACGGGGTAGGGGGAGGAAAAAGAGAGTGACACACACATATGCAACACGCAACACCCCCACCCCCACCCTCATCCCCAACACCATACACAAAAACACATGCAACAACATAACATATATACCGGGTAACCATCAGGAATAACACAAGGACAAAAGGAATGGAGTCAAAATAGTGTAATATTAGAAATTTAGAGAAATACGTTCATAAATAAATAAACAGTATGTACAATATATACAATATATACAAAATGAGGGACAAAGTCCACATAAAAATAGTCCATGGCCCACTGGGCCATAACACATAGGCCAAGCCCCCACTTGACTCCTGCCTCAAAATGGAGAGAACACTGCAGGGGCATCAGGTCAAAAACACACAGGCACCTCAGGTGGAAGGGGAAGAGGGGGCACCTCAGCCGGAAGATGGTACTACGCCACTGCTCCTGGAGGGGGCTCCTTGCCCACTGTTTGGTCCTGGGGAGTGCAAAGCCACAGTCTCTCAAGTCTCTCAAGTGGGTGGTTTGCCCACTGCTTGGTCCTGGGGAGTGCAAGGCCACAGTCTCTAAAGTGGGTGGTTTGCCCACTGCTTGGTCCTGGGGAGTGCAAAGCCACAGTCTCTCAAGTCTCTCAAGTGGGTGGTGTGCCCACTGCTTGGTCTTGGGGAGTGCAAAGCCACAGTCTCTCAAGTCTCTCAAGTGGGTGGTTTGCCCACTGCTTGCTCCTGGGGAGTGCAAGGCCACAGTCTCTCAAGTGGGTGGTTTGCCCAATGCTTAGTCCTGGGGAGTGCAAAGCCACAGTCTCTCAAGTCTCTTAAGTGGGTGGTTTGCCCACTGCTTGGTCCTGGGGAGTGCAAAGCCACAGTCTCTAAAGTGGGTGGTTTGCCCACTGCTTGCTCCTGGGGAGTGCAAGGCCACAGTCTCTCAAGTGGGTGACATGTTCCACTGGTTCTGGAGGGGGCTTTAGAAATTTAGAGAAATGCGTTCATAAATGAATAAACAGTATGTACAATATATACAATATATACAAAATGAAGGACAATGTCCACACAAAAATAGTCCATGGCCCACAGGGCCATAATACATAGGCCAAGCCCACACTTGACTCCTGCTTCAAAATGGAGAGAACACTGCAGGGGCATCAGGTCGAAAACACATAGGCACCTCAGAGGGAAGGGGAAGGGTGGGCACCTCAGCGGGAAGATGGTACTACGCCACTGCTCCTGGAAAGGACTTCTTGCTCACTGCTTGGTCCTGGGGAGTGCAAAGCCACAGTCTCTCAAGTCTCTCAAGTTGGTGGTTTGCCCACTGTGTGGTCCTGGGGAGTGCAAAGCCACAGTCTCTAAAGTGGGTGGTTTGCCCACTTCTTGGTCCTGGGGAGTGCAAAGCAACAGTCTCTCATGTGTGTGACATGTTCCACTAGTTCTGGAGGGGGCCTTTTGCCCAGTGTGCTTCATCCTGCCAAGGATAGGGTGAGTGGATGCCTTTCTCCACTGGTTCTGGAGAGTGCTTGGTGCCCAGTGTGCTTCATCCTGCCAATGATAGAGTGAGTGGATGCTTTTCTCTACTGGTTCTGGAGTGGGCTTTGTGCCCAGTGTGCTTCACCCTGCCAAGGATAGGGTGAGTGAATGCCTTTCTCCACTGGTTCTGGGGGGGGCTTTGTGCCCAGTGTGTTTCATCCTGCCAAGGATAGGGTAAGTGGATGCCTTTCTCCACTGGTTCTGGAGGGGGCTTGCTGCCCAGTGATGCAGCACATGGGGGGTGGCAGGTCACAGTCCCTCACCTGGGTGTCAGAGCCACAACATTTGCAGTGACCAGGATGCATGATAGTCCATGGAGGGAAGGCTACAGTCCATCCGTCGGCTCCTACGGCTGCACAGCGGTGGTAGTGCTGCTGCTGGTGCTGCCAGTGGTGGGGGTAGGTTCCAGCCCTTCTCCTACAGCCTCAGACGGCTACCCACTGGGGCTGCTGCTACTGTCAGCGGTGCAGGTAACAGTGCTTGCGGCGGTGCTTGCGGCAGTGCAGGTGGCGGTGCTGGCCGTGGTGCAGGTGCTGGTGCTGCCAGTGGTGGGGGGAGGCTCCAGCCCTTCTCCTGCAGCCTCGGCCGGCTGCCCACTGGGGCTGCTGCTGCTGACAGTAGTGGTGCTTGTGGCGGTGCAGGTGGTGGTGCAGGTGGCGGTGCTGCCAGTGGTGGGGGGAGGCTCCAGCCCATCTCCTGCAGCCTCAGAGAGCTGCCCAATAGGGCTGCTGCTGCTGCTGGCAGTGGTGCTACTGTCAACGGTGCATGTTGCGGTGCTTGCGGTGGTGCAGGTGGCGGTGCTGCCCGCGGTGCAGGTTCCGGTGCTGCCAGTGGTGGGGGGAGGCTCCAGCCCGTCTCCTGCAGCCTCAGACGGCTGCCCACTGGGGCTGCTGCTGCTGGCAGTGGTGCTACTGTCAGCGGTGCAGGTGGCGGTGCCGGCCACGGTGAAGATGCCGGTGCTGTGAGTGGTGGAGGGAGGCTCCAGCCCTTCTCCTGCAGCCTCAGACAGCTGCCCACTGAGGCTGCTGCTGCTGACAGTAGTTGTGCTTGCGACGGTGCAGGTGGTGGTGTAGGTGGTGGTGCAGGTGGCGGTGCTGGCCGCGGTGCTGGCCGTGGTGCAGGTGGCGGTGCTGGCGGTTGTGCTGGTAGCCACCAGGCCTTCACCTGCAGGCCCGGACAGCTGAAGTGCCGTGGATGGTGTTTTGTGCCCCTTCTTGTCCTTGGCAGATGGTGGTGTCACATTGGGTCTGGCAGCTGAAGTCTTTGAGGTGTCCTTGTTGGGTGGTTGTGGCTCCTTCCCCTTGCTGGATGCTGTCCCCTTCTTCACCTTGCCAGGTGGCAGAATGTTCTTCACCTTGGCCGGGGTTGGTGGCACACTGGCTGGGCTGATGGGTGCCCCCTTGGAGTCTCTGACAGCTGCAGACACCACAGCGAACATGGATTTGGTGGCTGAGGTGCTGGGCTGGGTTTTGGCCACCCTGGCCCAAGGTGAAGGATGAGGGAGGGGTAGGGAAGAGGTCAATGTTTGCTATGAAAAGCTTCTTAGGGACATTGGGGCGGGAAGAGGGTGAAGGTTTGGGAGTGGAGGAAGAGGGAGTGCTTGTAGGAGGTGTCAGTCTGCTGTGTTTGGGTGCAGGTGCATGAGGTGGATGGCTGTTGGGTGGGTGTGTGCTTGCGTTTGTGTACTTTGGGAGGAGGGGTCACAGACACAGTGGGAGAGGACACAGGGGACGTGTGCATGGATGTGGGGGTGGTGACTGACAGTGAGGGGCATGTAGTAATAGGCGTGCTGGTGATGGTGGTAGTGGATGAGGATGTAGTGCATGCAGGTGTGAGTGGAGACGCTACTGGGAGAGTGGTGGACGAAGAGGAGGAGGGGGACACAGTGGAGGCAGTGGATGTTGGTGTGTCTGCATGGGGATGGTGCTTGTGTGAGTGCCTGTGAGATGAATTGTGGTGCTTGTGTTTGCCTGAGCCACTTCTGTGTGTTGATTTGGGTGAATGCTGGTCTGAAGGTGTGCTTGGGATAGACTGGGGTTTGAGGGGATTGGGACTGGGTAGAGGAAGTTGGAGGGGGACAGGCTGGATACAGGGACAATGGCTGCCATCAGTGCGGAGGCCAGAGCCTGAAATGCTCTCTATTTGGCCACCACGTCAGAGTGAATGCCCTCCAGGTATGCATGTGTTTGTTGCAAATGCCTCTCGACACCCTGGATGGCATTCAGAATGGTTGACTCCCCAACAGTGAGGGATCTCAGGAGGTCAATAGCCTCCTTACTGAGGGCAGCGGGCTGACTGGGGCAGGGCCTGAGGTGCCTGGGGCAAAGGAGATGCCCACCCTCCTGGGTGAGTGGGCACAGGGAACACGCTGAGGGGCTGCTGGGAGGACGGTGCTGCTAGGGGCGGTGGCGGCTGTACCTGTTGTTGGGATGGGCACAGAGGTGTCCGCCACCACCAGGGAGCTTCCATCTGAGGAGGAGTCGCTGTCTGTAGTGTCCCCTCCTGTCTCAGTCGTGATGCTCCCCTCACCCTCCATCCCACTGGTGCCCTCACCGTGGGTGGATTCTGCCTCCAGGCCCATGTGGGATGCAGCTCCCTCCGTCGCCAATGCCTCTGCTCCTCTGCCAGATAATGCTAATGCACACAAGGACAGGGTGACAAAACAAAAAGGAGGGGGAGAGACAGAGGATACACTTGGTCAATGCCAGCAACAACACTACCGCTGGCGTACAGAAAACACAGGGGGCAGCCTTATGCACTAGGCCATGCACCACCGTTACAAAGAGAGTCGCCAGCCCATAGGGTACATCGCATAACACCATCAGCTGCACACCTGAAACAAACAGGGCCCAGAGCAGTAGGAGATACCCACTAACACCATTGGGGTTGGGGTGCTTCACAGCCTGCCCAACAAGGGACCTACCCTGCCATGTTCGCCATGGCCTTGGGGCACCTCCCCATCCCAACCCAGGTAAAACCTTAATGCGCGCAAAATCATGATTCTGAATTTGAATTTGCACTCACTCCCTTGTGGCAGCTGTGATGCCCTCAAGTGTCCATCCAACTCTGGATAGGCCACTGCCAGGATGCAGAACATCAGGGGGGTCAGGGTACGACAGGCACCCCTTCCTCGTTGGGAGGCCAGCCCCAACTGGGCCTCCACCATCTTCCTTGCCCAGTGGTGCAGGTCCTCCCACCGTTTGCGGCAGTGGGTGCTCTGCCTGTCAAAGACCCCCAGGGTCCGCACCTCCTTAGCGATGGCACGCCAAATACCCTTTTTCTGATGGGCGCTGACCTGCAGGAAAAATACAGCAGAAAAGGGATTAGTCATACCGTCCAGACTGTCATACTCATGGGCCACCATATCCCTCCCATCCCCTTACGCACATACACTGACCACCATACATGCAGCACTCTGCCCAGGACACCTCAGCCTCCCCATACATGTGGCTTACACACACAGCACTCCATTCATTTATGGCCCACTCATTATGCTCACAGTGTACTCACATGTTTCGCGGGAGGACCATAGAGTAAAGTGTAAAGGGGTAGGACCCCGTCCACCAGTCTCTCCAACTCCTCCGAAGTGAAGGCAGGGGCCATTTCCCCAGACACATGAGCCATTGTCGCTTCCAGACACAGGTCACAACATCACTTGCAGTGTAGGTCCTCTCCTGTTGAAGGTCAGGTAGCAAGTGAGTGAATAGATAGAAAATGGCGGTCATGTCCATGGCAGTGCATATCGTCACCGCCGGCGTACATCGCCATTGGCTCCTGGAACCCATAGGGCCTAATGTTAACCAATGCAAAGTTGCACTGTAGTCATCGACCGCCGGCGCATCGGGGCACAACGCCAGTGAAATCACCTCATTTCCACTTGTCCCTTCTCACAGGTCAGGCAGTCGCCATTTCAGGGGGGCAGAGGGCATGGCACGTAACTGCATCACAGCACACATTGGCACTGCCTCTCGGATTCACATACTGGTTCTGTAAATGAAGAGATGCATCATTATTTCAATAGAATGTATGAATATGACCCTCTGCTCACCGTTTTCGTCCATAGACTTCAACCGCTGAGGATGAATATGAGATGGAGACATCCTCCAGTTTACAGACCCCTGGTGGACCTGGCGACAATGGAGGAAAGACAAGTTTTCCTAACCTACAGACTTGATAGGGCCACAATCGAAGAACTGTGAGCCCAATTGGAGCCAGACCTGATTTCAGCTATCCGCCAGCCCACAGGTATCCCCCCTCCAGTGCAGGTCCTGTCATTGTTCAATTTCCTGGCAAGTGATTCCTTCCAAACAACAGTGGCCATGGCATCAGGGATGTCTCAGCCAATGTTCTCCAACGTGCTGACCAGAGTGTTGTCTGCCCTGCTGAAACACATGCGCAGCTACATCGTATTCCCCCAGGTGGACGATTTGGCCACAGTGAAGGCTAACTTTTATGCCCTGGACATATCCCCAACATCATTGGTGCCATTGATGGTACCCATGTAGCATTTGTCCCCCCTTGGATAAATGAACAAGTGTTCAGGAATAGAAAAAACTATCACTCTCAGAATGTGCAGATGGTGTGTTTGGCAGACCAGTACATCTCCCATGTGAATGTCAAGTATTCTTGCTCTGTGCATGATGCCTTTATCTTGAGGAATAGCAGCATCCCATATGTTATGGCTCAACTCCAGAGGCACTGGGTGTGGCTAGTAGGTGAGCCCAAGGTCCCCACCCAGTATATGTTGGCGTATGGGTATGGGGTTGTCCCTAAGGGTGAGTGTGTGGCTAACAGGTATCCCTCGATATTTGCAGGTGACTCTGGTTACCCCAACCTCTCATGGCTACTGACCCCAGTGAGGAATGCAAGGCAAGGGCAGAGGAACGTTACAATGAGGCACATGGGTGAACAAGGAGGATAATTGAAAGAACCTTCAGCCTCCTGAAGGCCAGGTTCCGGTGCCTCCATCTGACTGGTGGATCCCTGTACTACTCACCCAAGAAAGCGTGCCAGATAATCGTTGCATGTTGCATGTTGCACAACCTGGCATTGAGACACCAGGTGCCTTTTCTGCAGGAGGATGAGCCTGGAGATGGTCTTGTGGTAGCGGTGGAGCCTGTGGACAGTGAGGAAGAGGAGGCAGAGGATGAAGATGTGAACAACAGACATTCTCTCCTTCAGCAGTACTTCCAGTGACACACAGGTAAGCACTGTAACTTCACTTTCCATTGCAGTTTTGTGTTGGACATTGGCATGGCAGCATGATTTCCCTATGTCTATGGCTACTTACTGTACCCTTTGGCATCTCTGTGCCCCACTCTGGCTCCTAGTGTGTTTACTGCTGCCCACTACAGGTCATACCAATGTATATATAACTGTACATATGAATTTCAATGTTTACAGTTTTTTTAACTATTACATATTTCAATCAATTGACAGACTCCAGGCTTGTATTTGTTCAAAGGGTGTCTATTTTAGTGCTAAGAGGTTGAGGGGATGTGCAATGGGCTGAGATGATGGTGGAGGAATGTCCAGTTAGAGTCCATTCTCTTTGTATCACAGGTGCATTGTCCAATGGGGTATAGGAAGGGGAGCAATGGCAGTTCAAGGTGGACAGGGTAACAGAGTGGGACACAAGTGTGACAATCAGGTGAGTCTCATTTCCTGGCGGGGTCTTGGCAATGTTCTCTGGCTTCTGCCTGGATCGCAGGGACCGTTTGCGGGGTAGTTCTCCTTCTGCAAGTGTTGGGGTGCTAGTAGCCTGTTGTTCCAGTGGCGGGGCCTCCTGTTCACTAGCGCCGGCAGAGGTAGAGGCCACTGCCTCCCTCATGGTGTTGGCCATGTCAGTCAGCACCCCTGCAATGGTGACCAGGATGGTGTGGATGTGTTTGAGGTCCTCCCTGATCCCCAGATACTGTCCTCCTGCAGCCGCTGGGTCTCCTGCAACTTGGCCAATATCTGGCCCAAGGTCTCCTGGGAATGGTGGTATGCTCCCAGGATCCCTGCAAGTGCCTCGTGGATGGTGGGTTCCCTGGGCCTGTCCTCCTCCTGTCGCACAGCAGTCGTCCCAGCTTCCCTGTTGTCCTGTGGCTCTGTCCCACTAAACCGTGTGCCCACTGCCACTGACCCCAGGTCCCTGATTGTCTTGGGTTTGTGGGATTGCCTGGGGTAACTGTAGTGGTGGACACACTGATGATTGACGTGTCCTGGGGACAGTGGTATGGGCCAACTGGGTGGGTGCTGTGCTGGTGTTTCCTGAGGGGGGAGGGTCTGTGGTGGTATGGGACTATGGCAGGGTACCCGAGTGTCCAGAGGTCCCTGATTGGCCAGGTTGGTCATCGACATCCAGGCGTGCAGAGCTGCTGTCATCACTGTGGGCCTCTTCTGCGGGGGGGACTGGATGTTGGTGGCACCTCCTCTCCGGTGACATTGAGTGGAGGTCCTGTGGGTATGTAAATGCAGTGTTATTGTATCTGCGTGTGCCATCTTGTGCATGGGTGTGTTTCCCTATATGGTTGTAATTGCCCTGTCAGCTTTGCCTTGTGTGCGTGGTGATTTTGTGGGTTAGGTGATTCTCTCTAATGGGCAAGCTTTAGTGATGGGTGTCCATGCAGGTCTGTGATGGGTGTCCGTGCAGAGGTGTTGCATGCAGGGCTTGGTATTCGGATGGGTGGGTTGTGATAGTGGGGTATATGTGAAGTGGTGGAGTGATGGGGGTGAGGGTGGGGGTAGGAGTTTCTGATGGCATGCAGGTAGGGTGGGGGATATAGTAGTTAAGATTTGACTTACCAGAGATCAGTCCTCCTGCTACTTCTGTGAGGCCCTCAGGATGCATTATTGCCAAGACTTGCTCCTTCCATCTTGTTAGTTGTGGGGGAGGAGGTGGGGGTCCACCGCCAGTCCTCTGTATGGCTACCTGGTGTCTTACAACCACAGAGCGCACCTTCCTCCGTAGGTCTTTCCACCTCTTCCTGATGTCATCCCTTGTTCTGGGGTGCTGTTCCACGGTGTTGACCCTGTCCACGACTCTCCGCCATAGCTCCATTGTCCTTGCAATGGATGTCTGCTACACCTTTGATCCGAATAGCTGTGGCTCTACCCGGATGAGTTCCTCCACCATGACCCTTAGCTCCTCCTCTGAAACCTTGGGGTGTTTTTGGGGTGCCATGGATGTGGTGTGAGTGGTATGTGTGAGGATATGTGGGGTGATGTGTTGTGGTGTGTGCTGTGAGGTACGTGTATGGTGTATGGGTGATGGTGTTCTGTGGCTCAGATTGAGTGGGTGCTCCTGGCTTGTCTCTCTCTTTCTGTTTGCTACCTTTTTTTTTGTTGAAAGGGTTGTGGGTAATGTGGGTGTGTGTTTTATAGTGGTGTGGGTGTGTGGGTGTGGTGTCTGTATGTGTGTCAGTTGTGTGTAGTTTGAATTGTCCAATGTGGTGTAGTTTTGTAAGTGTGTGTGTATTGTGAGTGTGGCGGTGTGTAACGCCAATGGTTTACCACGTTGAAAGACCTCTGTGGTGATTCGTGGGTCCTGATACTGTGGGTGTATTGCAGTTGGCATACCGGTGTGGATTTTGGTACCGCCAGTTTATCACTGACCTTTGGTCTGGCGGACTTATGTGGGTGTCTGTATAGTGGCGGATTTGTATGTGTGGGTTATGATACCTGTAGCGGTATACCACCACGGTCACGGTATGTTGCCAGCCGTCAGCATGGCGGTTGGCGGCATTTACTGGCAATGTTGTAGTGAGGGCCTAAATCTTGTGATTTCAGGTGTGCACTGCATTTCACCACTGCAATCTTCTCAGACATTTAAATAGTTTGCAACAATTCATGAATTCCCTCACCATTTTTGACTGGTGAACCAGAAGAGGTCAGGAAACCTCTCTGTGACTACAACTGGCCAAAATCGTGCACTATTCCAAATCCATACTGGCTGTCCCTATATATGGTAACTTTGACCTGTGCAGAAACATGGCATGCTCTAGTTAGGGCTACCAGTTCCATCACTTGTGCAGAATATTTTCAGCGAAGCCAGGACACTTCAAGTATGCCAGAAATTGTGCATACAGCATATCCTGCTCGCAGTATTCCCATATTATCCCTGTGACAGGAACCATCAACAAAGATAATTTTGTCATTTTCCTCCAACTGGGTATCTCTGATATCGGGTCTCGGTTTTGTGCACAGGTCAGCTACTTTGAGACAATCATGTTCAACGTCTTCCAGTTTATTAATTTCAACATTTCCATTTGGGAGTAAGGTTGCTGGGTTAAGCACTGTACATCTTTTCAATGACACATTTTGGGATCCCAGGATGCTTGTTTCATAGTGAGTCAGCCTGGCACCTGTTAGATATTGTGTCTTGGTTTGTGTAAGTAAAACTTCAATGGAGTGAGGGACCATAATAGTGAGGGGACGTCCCATCACAATGCCCTCACGGTGAGTGAGTCTCAGTCCAACCGCAGTGACTGAATGCAAACAGCATGGTAAAGCTGCTGCAACTGGGTCCAAAGTAGCTGAAAAGTATGATACTGGGCGGTTTATGCCACCACAGACTTGAGTCAAGACAGACAAAGAACATGCATCACGCTCATGACAGAACAACTTGAAGCAAGTTGGGGCTTTGCACAAACCTACTCTCAAATCAGAAAATGCTTTCACACAGGCCTGATCTAACGCTATGGGATCAGTAACACCTTTGTGGGTCAGCTTCTGTAATGGCTTCGAAACGACTGAAGAGTTGGGAATCCACTGGCAGCAATAGCTTACCATTCACAAAAACATTCTGACATCTTGCTGTGTGGCTGGGAGACTCATCTGCAATATGGCTGTAACCCTTTTTGTGGATATTTTTCTAATTCCTTTCTCAATCTGGTGACCCAAATATTTTACTTCTTTCTGACAGTATTGTAATTTAGCTGGAGACACTTTAAGACCATTCTTTCCTAAATGGTTCAGTAAGGCAATCATATTGTATTTGCATTCTTCCTTTGTTTTGGATTCAATCAACAAATCATCAGTGTACTTTACCAATGTCGATAAAAATGGCATTTCCAATGACTCTAGGTTCATTTTCAAGATCTGGTTGAAAATGGAAGGTGACTCTGAAAACCCTTGAGGAATTCTACACCAACAGTAGACTCGATCTAAAAAATTGAAACAGAAGATAAATTGACTATCCTCATGAAGAGGTACAGAAAAGAATGCTTGTGACAGGTCTGTTAGGGTGAACAATTCAGTATTGCATGGTATCTGAAACAAAATCACTGTTGGATTTGGTACAACGGGCAACATTTAACCACAATGTTTTTTATTTTTCTCAAATGTTGAACAATTCGAAATTTCCCAGGGCTTTCTCAATCCCTTTATCTGTGAATTACATGGACTGCTCAACACTTCTTTCAAAACCCCTTGGTTTACAAGTTCTGCAATTATAGGAGCATCTTTTTCAATGGTGTCCTGTGCAATGTGGTATTGGGGAATCTGGGGAAAAATCGTGTTTGGCTTTACTGGCACCGTAACTGGCTCAACTCCTTTTATTAGGCCAATGTATTTTGCTGTCAAATCCCACACTTTCACCTTAACTGTTCCTTGTAAATCAGAAGGCACATCCTTTACTGTGAAAACTGGAAAGAAACTAATCAAAGGGTACTCCTCATTTACTGTCTCCCGATCTGTTTCTGGGGTCGGGTCATCTTCATCATCACTGTTTGTCTGAATTTCAATTCCATAATTTGAGCAAGTTATCGAACACCTTCTTTTACACAACAAGTCCCTTCCCAGTAGGGATACTGGACTCGAGTCACAAACTACGAACTTGTGTACTCCTTTAAATTTGCCAATTTTAACCTGAACTCCGGCTGTAATTGAGTTGGTGAAATACTGATTTGCAACTCCTACAATCTGGACTGTTTTCCCTGAAAGGGGCAAATTTGGAACTTCTACAGTTCTCAGGTAGAGCGTGTAGCTCCTGTGTCAACCAAAAATGAAAAATTTTAACCATTTACCTTTCCCTTTACATATGGACCTTTCTGATCTACTGCTAGAGAAGCTGCAAGCCCAATTCTTCTTCGTCTGACCTCTCACTCACCGAATCATCGTTTATTCCATTCTCAGTGTGTAACAGGAATTGGTGCACTGTGTTATCACTCTGGTTAAACCTTTGACCAGTGACCTGTTGTGGAAGCATCACCTGTTGCTGTTCCACTGGGGCTTGAGGTATTTGAATTTGCTGTCTAGGTACCATTTGAACCTGCTGTTGCATTGGCTGTGACTGTGCCATCTGCATATGTGGCATTTGAACCTGCTGCATGGGCTGTAAACCCTGCATCTGATTCCCATTGCTTCAAAAATTCAGATTATGACTCATTCTCATTCTTCTCATGTCTGGAAAGAATTGATGTTACTTGTTTGCTGAATGACATCTTCCTGTACCAACAACAGACACTCCCGCTTCCAATGTCCAGTCCCTCCGCAAGTGGCAACAATCTCTTCATTCCTTCCCTGCACATCATTCTGAACCACCACAGCACCCAAATCGGGACTATGGTTTCCATTTGTCATTACTCTGCGACCTCTACCTCTCGCCTGATTCTGAAATACCACATTTCCTTGATGCTACTGTGGATAATTTCCCTGCATCCCTGTTTGTGCCACTTTAATCTGCATCACCATTGCCTTCTCTTTTAACTTTCTCTGCTTCAGCTCAATTTCATCACTACAGTACTTTGCATACTGCAATACCTCGTCGATTGACTTTGCTTACCAGCAAATCAAATGACTCTTAGTCATCTGGCCAATTTCATGTCTCAGTCCTCAACAAATCTGAACACAAAATGAATCATTTCTTTTGGCTCAATTGTTTCTCTACCATTGTAATGTTTAAACACCTGCAACAATCTCTCAAAGTACGCATGTATAGATTCCTTAGCTTCCTGTGATGTGCTGTCTATGCGCTGCCAGTCAATATTTTTAGGTGAAATTCTGGTTTTCAAAAACTCAATTACTTTGTAGTAATATTTTATTACATCAGAGGACGGTGCACCTGTTGCTGAATCTCTCTGAGGTTCTCTTGTCCGCACATCTACGCTCCTCTTGCATTCAATTCATAAGTCAGCATGAACTACTATCCCTAAAAGGGTATTCCAATCCTCCCACAGGCATTTTGCGAGTTTCACAAGTCTGTTAGTACCATTCTACTGGTTTCTCTCTCAACCTGGGATAATAGTTGGTAAATGACAGAATGTCACTTCAGCTCCAAGGGACATGGACATAATTTCCCTTCTGGGATTTCTATCATTGGTAGAATTTTTACTGGGTCCTAAACCTGCACAATTGCAGAATTGCAGTTAGATTCACAGAATCCCTTTTCTTATTATCTCTTTTCTTCACCCATCTACCTTCCCATTTGTCTAATGCTCCCCATGTTCGGACGCTTTGAAGTAACTCCCTAAGGTAGACTCTCATTCCTGCGGATCTCATGTGTTCGAAATCTTTTGAGTCAAAGTCTAATCTGTGACTCCTCTTCAAGTGATTGTTTTCTCAATTCATATGCCGTATTTCTCTGCTAAGTCTGCTAGCCTTTGATGTACCTCATTTGTTTCCTTTGTAATTTTTGGTCACAAGTATAACAATATTGCTTCTGTGTAGGATTTGAGTTGGTTTACACCCATAGTTCCTTCAATAAGTTCACCAGCTTCCATCCTAAGTTTAGTATAGTTCAAGTATTCTTCTCCCCTAGAAGCATTTTGTGGACTATTCAGCTTCCCCAACCATTGGGTCAATTATTGGTCTGTCAAACCTTGTAGTTAAATGTTGTTGGGCTGAGTATTTGGCAACGGTTGTACGGTTAGTTTTGGACATTGAGGTGTCAGTAATTTCAGTCTAGGACTGATGATTGACCCTGTTCCAGTATTCGGAGGAGCTCTGAAAGGAATGAGGTTTAACAATGATCCTGTTCCATCAAAAACCTGTCCCAGAGAAGAGGCTACTCTGACACTCTTATTGAGTTCTCCTCCCATTAAATTCTGACTCAAGACTCCCTGACCATTTGTGCTGTTATTACCCTGGTCAAACAATGGTATGACTGGACCAATGGTGACAGGTACAGACACTGCGTATGGGCTTGGTCTAACATGCAGGTTTTGTGTTTGCATGATTCCCGTATTCTGACTCATCAGTACGGACATCTCCGTCTGTGTTCCTCTTGTAGGAGTGTACTTTGGCATTGTTTGTGTCTGCACATGAGGCAGTAAGAGTAGAGTTGGCTCCGTCTGAACAAATGTTGGTTTTGGATAAACCTGTCCTGTTGGCACTCTTAAATTTGTTGCGTTTTCCACAATGGGTACATCAGGGTAAACTCTAGGGATATTCTGCTGTGGCATTGGATTTTGAGCTGCCGATGCTGTAGGCAGATTAGCACTGCTCTGCATTCCACTCTGTGTCAGATTAAGATTAATCTGTACTGGACACGTCGTCATGTTAACCGGTGTCAGTGCCAAAGGGTTTACACTAGTGCTTGGGCCGCTCTCTTGTGCTGCATATGGTGGGGGACGATTTCTTAGTAACTATAAAATGAACTCATCATCATCTGACTCTTCATCGAGCGTTAAAGATCTCCTAGACTCTTTTGATTTCCACTCCCTACTCTCGGACAGACTTCTGATTGACTTTCTGGTAGCTTTCCTTTCTTCTCTCTCGCTGTCCTGTGTAATTGCAGAAAACAACCTAATTCCCTGTAAAATCTCAGTCCTCCAAAATTTCTGATCGCTGTCCCATCAATCCTCTACTAGTGTATTTTCTGTCTTTCTCATTCTCCTTTCAAATTTCTGCTGCTGTTGCTGTCTGGCTACTAGTTCCCATATTGCTAATGTCTCAAACTGTGGTGGTCTCGGAAAAGACTTCAAATCATATAGCGCCCTCCTCATATTCTCTAACCTCCTCAAAGTAAATGTTCCATGAGCAGAAAACACTAAACTCTCATCTTTCTCTGTCACTTTGCACCATTGCTTCAGCCAAAGACATGGCACCACACCCTTCTCTTCAAATATAATGTAAGCATGTGTACCTTCTAGTGGTTCAATATCTCCTATGCTTGTTGTAATATATGTATCTCCCCTTAGGGCACCCTTTAAAGCTTTAAAAAATGAAATTTCTGCAACCTATATGTTATTTTAAATCAAATCAGGAAGTGACTTTCAATTACAGAATCCTATTCGCTGACCTCAACCAATTGCACTTCACGGTTGTCCACTGCTCCGTGCGCGACCCTTCTCACTAACCAACCTATCCTAGCGTGGCTCTAAAGATGTCACACTCACATGTCCAGCGGCTGACAAAGTCTTGTGGCTTGTCCTCCTAAACTCAGTTTCACACTAAACTAATGCAACATTACTGCGAGCACTAAACAAATCAAAAACTAATTTGTCAGTTTACTACAGGTAGGGTAACAATATTGCTTCAGGAACCTTACGGATTAGTCACTGAAGGCCTTTCGCTCTAGCAGCAACTCTTTCTTTCTCAGTTTTCTTGATTCGCAAGCAAAATTTGACCCGCAATTTTACTGTCTGGTGCACATAGGACTCATCAAATCTCATTCCAAAAATTATTTCACTCACTTTGACTCATACTGTGACTTGTCGACCATGCCCGATCGACCTATTAAACCAGACAAATTACAACAAAACCAAGTCTCTCATACTTTTTTGAATATACTCTGAAGCCTCACAGGGCCCATATACTAACAACCACATGGGCAATTTTTTAGCACTATGCGCCACACACATATGATGTTCAATGACTTCCCTACTCTCACACTTCAGAGTACGCAAACTCCATCAACAACTCATTTTGGGTACGCAAACTCCCTAAACACTCACAAACATCACAATTCACCTGCAATTTGTATAAGCTGTGCAAGCGCAAAACCTATTCCAGTTACACTGTCACTAGAATGCAGAGAACATCCTCAAATTGGCAAGCTTCAAGGATCTGGGAAAGTCATTCTAAGTTTTCAGGTACACATTTTCTTTCCACTTTGTATCATCAAATCTGAAAATCTGAACTCTCACCACCTTCTCCTAGTCAATCTGCAAATTGTTTCTTTCGGTGACTAACCATTACCTCACTAACATCTCTGAGTACCTGCTAAGTCCCAAGGGGAAAATATTTTGTGGTGGCCTCTTGAGGAGGGGTAACCATGCTACTCTCTTACCTTCTCTAGGGGGCAAATGCTTTATGATAGGCTCTTAAGGAAACAAACCATCATACTCTTCTACCTATCTCTAAACTTTATGTTGGGCTCTCATGGAGACTAACCATCATACTCTGCTACCACCTCTGTTAGCTCATCTGATCTTATTTGGCTTCTCTTCATTAATTTATAAGGGGACAGGTTAGAGGTCCGACATTCCTTTTGACTGCACTTAGAGTAGTTCCCACCATAAGACTTAAATTCAGTTGTCAATTAATAACCATAACAATCATAGGAATTAATAATCTTCGGAGTCAGTAATTTCCAATCACCATGTCCCCTTGGCCATGAATAATCACACCTTTATGTAAAAGTTAGAATGTTTATTTCCCTATATTAACAATGCTAATATCACATAACTTAGTGTCAAAATCAAATGATACACACACAGAAACAATATCGGTTGACAAAATCTTCTAAAGAATCTCAATTTAATCAATGCATGGATCGCTTCACATTTTAGAGTCACAGTACAAATCAATAGCAAGAATAACTGCGCAAAAGAAATAGCATAAATTTAGATTCAGCAAAGAAAGGACATCAACTGTTGTTAATATCTAGCAAGCATCTTCTGTGCATCTCCTAGATGACCTTCTGATTAGAATAGCATGTTTGGGAATCATGGAAACAATTTAGTCAACACAAATTTGAAAAAACATCTAGCTATGGCTCTATCAAAATTAGCGGTTGGTACCTAAAGACAAAAGCAAATGACATCAAGATCAATAACATAGTCTTATACCTTGCCTCAGTATGGCTCAACAAGCTGCGATAGACTAGTCAATTGGACATCTGTTCGGTCAGCAAAGCATTGGGACTCAGCAACAAAGTTCAAGATAAAAATGACTCAGGAACGGGCTTAACCAGAATGTCACTTCTCAGTGAAGATTTAGGAAAAAGTGAGCTTGTCTCCTCTCGGTACAGTCTGGCTAAGTTAGATTCCCTAGGATGTCTTCCTACTTTGCTATTGGTCAAAGAATCGTACGTCTATATTTAGTCCAATGAAAGTAGAACCTCAGATCTAAGATATAACTAAGCTGTCTTCCACGTGTCGATGATTGGCTCCTCTTCTCCTGTTCCCATCGTTGGGGTCATCAGGTAGCAATTTAGTATCACCTTATACTCCAGTCAGTGCATCCATTGTTAGTTCCTGGGAACATCGCCTTTATACAAACTAAGGCCCTCATTACAACATTGGCAGTAAAAGCCACTTACCGCTGCGCAGAAGACCGTCAACACACCACCGCGGCAGCGGAACTCTGCCACAGCTATTATGACCCACAGCACGAATCCGCCAAAATTCAGACACCCACAAAAGTCCGCCGCACCAAAGGTCAGTGATAAACTGGCGAAAACAAAACCTCCACCGTCACACCAACAGAAATTCGCCCACACTATCACAACACACGAATCCACACGGCGGTCTTTCAACCGCGGTATTCCATTGGCGATACACACCACCGCGCTCAAAATACACACACACATACAAAACACAGCCACATTGGACAATTCCAAATACACACACCTGATACACATACACACACTACTCCCACACACTCAATACAATATAAAACACATACCCACATCACCCACAAACCCCTACGACCAAAAATCCCGAACGAAGGCCAGAGAGAGACACCACAAACAACTACCAAGCATCCACAGGCACACAATACCATCACCCACATAACTTCCACGTACCTCACACAACACACCACTAAATATCACCCCACCTATCACCACACACACCACCCCACACATCACCCACACCACCCCATGGCATGGCAAAGACACCCCAGGTTCTCGGAGGAGGAGCTCAGGGTCATGGTGGAGGAAATCGTCCGGGTAGAGCCACAGTTATTCGGATCACAGGTGCAGCACACCTCCATTGCTAGGAAGATGGAGCTATGGAGAAGAATCGTGGACAGGGTCAAGGCATTGGGACAGCACCCAAGAAATCGGGATGACATCAGGAAGAGGTGGAACGACCTACAGGTGAAGGTGCGTTCTGTGGTCTCAAGACACCACCTTGCGGTTCAGCGGACTGGCGGCGGACCCCCACCTCCTCCCCCACAACTAACAACATGGGAGGAGCAGCTCTTGGCAATTCTGCATCCTGAGGGCCTCGAAGGAGTAGATAAAGGAATGGACTCAGGTAAGTCAAATCTTAACTATTACATCCCACACCCTACATGCATGCCATCACATACCCCCACCCTCACCACAATCACTCCTACTCCTCACAAATGTTCCACTGTCACAACCCACACATCCCAACACCAAGCCCTGCATGCAACAACAAAGCATGGACATCCATCACTAAAGCATGGCCACTGCACATACCCATACACCCCCCTCAACCATCATCACACAAGGTCCTACACAGGAATGCAAGCACTGGGGTACACAGACACCCACCCATTGCACACCATGACACACACAGATGTATTAAACATCCTTTTATACACCTGCAGGACCCCTACCCAACGACACCGGATAGGAGGGTCCACACATGTCCACACCACTAACAGTAGAGGCCCACAGTGATGACAGCAGCTCTGTCCAACTGGATCTAGATGACCAGCCCGGCCCATCGGGGACCTCTGGACAGTCGGTTCCCCTCACACAGTCAAAGGCCACCACAGAGCTTCCCCTCTCTGGAAACACCAGCACAGCACCCAACCAGCAGGCCCATACCTCTGTCCCCAGGACACATCAATCAGCAGTGTGTCCACCACTACAGGGAACCCAGGCTAACCCACCACCCCAACAACAACAGGGACCTGGGGGCAGTGGTAGTGGGCACACGGACCAGGGGACGGAGGCCCAGGAACACAGGGGAACTGGGAGGGCTGCTGTGAGACAGGGGGAGGACAGGCCCAGGGAACCCACTCTCCACGAGGCCCTCTCCTCCATCATGGGAGCCTACCACCCATCCCAGGAGATGATGGCAACGGTACTGGGCAAGTTTCAGGATACCCCGCGCCTGCAGGAGGAACAGTTTTTGGGCTTCAGGGAGGAACTCAGAACCATCGATTGCACCCTGCGCACCATCGTAGGGGTGCTGAAGGAAGTACTCAACACCAGGAGGGACACTGTGGCACAACAAGGGGCCCCTGACACTAGCATGGACGATGAACTGCCCACCACCTCTGCCGGCGCTAGTGGACAGGAGGCACCGCCACAGGACCACCACACCAGCACCCCAACCCCTGCAGAGGGAGAACCACCCCGCAAACGGTCTCTGAGATCCAGGACAAAGACAGAGAACGATGCCAAGACCCCCGCCAAGAAATGAGACCACCCTGAATGTCATCCTTCTGTCCCACTTTGTCACCCTGTCCATCCTTAAACTGCCCCAGCTCCACTTCCACATTTGGGCAATGCACCTGTGAGACTAATAAACTGGACTCTGCCATGGACATTCCTCCACCATCAACCCTGACCATTTTGCAACCACCTCCAATATTGAGCACTTAAATAAACACCCTTAAAGCACAAAACAATCTGGAGTCAGTCTATGATTTTGGAATAGTGTATTAGCAATTACTGTGGCAAAATGCTCTTTCAATTGTAATGCCAACATACCTATGTCACACAGCTGTAGTCCATGAGGAATCAAAGCAGATGTCACACAGTGGGACCCACATCTGGGAAATTGTAATGGAAAGTGACAACTCAGTGACCATACACTGGGTGAAAGCAACAGACAGTAGAGAGGTAGTAGTGTTAAAGTACATGTAGTAGGCAGGTTTGTATTCTTACCTGTGTCTCACTGGAAATATTGCTGGATCATCGAGTTCCTGTTGTCCATGTCCTCTTCTTCTGCTTCCTCGTCTTCACTGTCCACAGGCTCCACAGCTGCAACAACACCGTCATCTGGACCATCCTCCTGCAGAAAAGGCACCTGTCATTGCAAAGCTAAGTTGTGAAGCATACAGCAGGCCACGATGATCTGGCACACCTTCTTTGGTGAGTAGAATAGGGATCCACCTGTCATATGGAGGCACCTGAACCTGGCCTTCAGGAGGCCGAAGGTCTGCTCTATTATCCGCCGAGTTCTCCCATGGGCCTCATTGTAGCGTTCCTCTGCCCTTGTCGGGGATTCATCACTAGGGTCAGTAGCCATGACAGGTTGGGGTAACCAGAGTCACCTGCAAATGGCTGGGGACAACTGTTAGACACACACTAACCTGTAGGGATATCCCCAGACCAAGACAATCATTCCCACTGACTTGCTTCCAGGTGCTCACGTAATAGCCACACACGGTGCCTCTGGAGTTGACCCATCACATAAGGGATGCTGGTATTCCGCAGGATGTAAGCGTCATGCACTGAGCCAGGGAATTTGGCATTAACATGGGAGATGTACTGGTCTGCCAAACACACCATCTGCACATTCATGGAATGATAACTCTTCCGGTTTCTGTACACCTGTTCACTCCTGCGGGGGTACGAAGGCCACATGTGTCCCATCAATGGCACCTATGATGTTGGGGATATGTCCCAGGGCATAGAAGTCTCCTTTCACTGTAGGCAAATCCTCCACCTGAGGGAAAACAATGTAGCTCCGCATTTGTTTCAGCAGGGCAGACAACACTCTGGACAACACGTTGGAAAACATAGACTGGGACATCCCTGATGCTATGGCCACTGTTGTTTGAAATGACCCACTTGCAAGGAAATGGAGTACTGACAGCACCCGCACTTGAGGGGGGATTCCTGTGGGATGGAGGATAGCTGACATCAGGTCTGTCTTCAACTGGGCACACAGTTCCTGGATTGTGGCACGGTCAAGCCTGCAGGTGGTGATCACATGTCTTTCCTCCATTCTAGACAGGTCCGCCAGCAGTATGTACACCGGAGGATGCCGCCATCTCCTCACATGTCCCAGCGGACGGTGCCTATGAAAGACAACAGCGAGCACAGAGTCAAACAACTCAGAGGTACGTAAACACAGCTTACACCGAACACGAATCATAATCCGATATTTGGCCTGTATGCGTGTTGAGGCTAGGCCTAGGTATGTGTAACGCAGTTAAAAATAGAGCCATGTGGGCCCCTGAAATGGGGCTGCCTGACCTGTAAAGTGGGACAATGGGATGTGAGGTAACTGCGCTGGCGTTGTACACCGTCGCAGTAGGCGGTCAAAGACCGCAGCGCAATCCTGCATTGGTTAACATTGGACCCTAAGGGTCCCAGGAGCCAATGACGATGTACGCTGGCGGTGACAGTACGCACTGCCACAGACGTGACCGCCATTTTCTATCTGTTCAATCACTTGATACCTGATCTTCGACAGGAGAGGACCTAGACTGCAAGTGCTACTGTGACCTCGGTCTGGAAGAGACAATGGCTCGTGCGACTGGGGAAAGGGCCCCTGCCTTCACATCAGAGGAGTTGGAGAAACTCGTGGATGGGGTCCTCCCCCAGTACACGCTACTCTACGGTCCTCCAAACAAACAGGTAAATACAGTGGGGGCATGCTGTATGGGCTATGCCTGTGTGGAGTGGGGTAGATGAAAGATGGGGGGGGGGAGATTGAGGCGTGTATGAAACGACGGTGAGTGCATGTACATCATGGCAAGGGTAGGGATGGGGGCCAATGACTGTGATGGTGCATTTGGTAATAACTTTTCTTTTCCCCCTGTACAATTTATGTAGGTCAGTGCCCACCAGAAAAAAGATATTTGGCGTGCCATCGCCAAGGACGTCCGGACCCTGGGGGTCTACCACAGACAGAGAACCCACTGCCGTAAAAGATGTGAGGACATTCGCCGTTGGAGCAAGAAGACGGCGGAGGCCCAGCTGTGGATGGCTTCCCAACGTGGGAGGGGTGCCCGTCGCACCATGACCCACCTGATGTTCAGGATCCTGGCGGTGGCGTACCCGGAGTTGGATGGGCACTTGGGGGCATCACAGCAGCCACAAGGGGGTGAGTACACTCTCATTCTGCTGATTTTGCGCGCAGTGGAGGTGTCTGGGTGGAGGAGGTGGGCTGTGGGTTTCCCTAGGCCAGGGCGAGTTTAGGAGGCAAGGTCCCCTTGTGCTGGCAAAGCCTGTGGCACCCCACCCCACCTGTGTACAGTGCCAAGTACACCTAGTCAGGCTCCTGTGAAATCGATGTGCGCAGATGTCATCCATAGCCTTGTAGGCCATGTCCCTGGGATTGAACACTGGAGGCCAAGTGTGCGGCGTAGTGCAGGGGGCTTCTGTGTCTGTCATGTCCGCCAACGGTAGCAGTAATGCATGCACTTAAAATGTCTTTCTTCTGTCGTCCCCCCCCTTTTTGTGGTCTCCCTGTTCTTGTGTGTATTAACATCATCAGGTGGAGGAGCAGTGGCAACGGAGCAGGAGGGAGCTGCATCCCACATGGCCCTGGAGGGCGAGACAATGGAGTCGGAGTACACCAGTGGGATGGAGGGCGAGGGGAGCTCCGCGGCAGGGACAGGAGCTGACACCATTGACACGGACTCGTCCTCTGATGGGAGCTCCCTTGTGGTGGCGGCAACATCTGTGCCCCATCGCATCTACAGGTACAGCTGCCACACCCCCTACCAGCACCGCCCTCCCAGCAGCCCCACAGCCTTTGCCCCGTGCCCGCTCACCCAGGAGGGTGGGCATAACCTTCGCCCAAGGCACCTCAGGCCCTGCCCCATTCACCCCTGCTGCCCCCAGTGAGGAGGCCATTGACCTCCTGAGGTCACTCACTGTTAGGCAGTCTACCATTTTGAATACCATCCAGGGTAGAAAGGCAGTTGCAACAAACAAATGCATTCCTGGAGGGCATTCATTCTGGTCAGGCGGTCCTTCAGCGAGCTTTTCAGACTTTGGCCTCAGCACTGATGGCAGCCATTGTTTCTGTCTCTAGGCTCCCCCCCCCAACTTCCTCCACCCAGACCCAATCCCCTGTACCTCAGCCTATCCCAAGCACACCTTCAGACCAGCATGCACACACCTCAACACACAAGGGAAGCTCAGGCAAACATAAGCACCACACATCCCACAGGAACTCACGCAAGCATCACACACATGCAGACACACCAACATCCACTGCCTCCACTGTGTCCCCCTCCTCCTCGTCTCCCTCCTCCCTCCCAGTCTTGTCTACACTCACACCTGCATGCACTACATCTACAGCCACTACTGCCATCACTAGCACACATTCCACCACACCCCGCTCACGTGCAGTCACCACCCCCACTGCCATTCACACTTCCCCTGTGTCTGTGACGCCACCTCCCAAGATACACAAACGCAGGCACACACCCACCCAACTGCCATCCACCTCCAGCGCATGCACCTTCACCCAAAGTCACCAAACCAACATCTCCTACAACAACAACCTCTTCCTCCATTGCTAAACCCCCTCCAGCAGAAAACTTTTCCTGTCCAACTTTGACCTCTTTCCCACACCTCCCCCACCGTATCCGCCTCCTAGGGCCCGAATCTCCAGGTCCCAACCTAGCACCTCAGCCACAACATCTCCGGGACCAGTGGTGCCTGTAGTCACCGGAATCTGGAGTGCACCGGCCACGAGGGCAGCCAGTGTGGCACGGAGCCACAGCATGGACAGTCCCCCACCTGTGAAGCATCTAAAGTTGCCCAGTTCCCGGCGGGAGAGGGGGAAGACTCCAGCCACCAAAGCCTCTCCCAGAGGTACAGGTGGGAGTGTGGAGTCAGCTGTGACACCTTCCAAGGTGGGGAAGGGCTACAAGAAAGTCAGCAGGTCTGGGAAGAGCAGCACGGCGGAGAAGACCGCCATCATCCCCGCTGCCCAGGAGCCCACCGCCATCATCCCGGCTGCCCAGGAGCCCACCGCCAGCACCTGCCCTGCTGCCCAAGAGGCCATGCCAGCACCTGCCCTGCTGCCCAAGAGGCCACAGCCAGCGCCTGCCCTGCTGCCCAAGAGGCCAACGCCAGCACCTGCCCTGCTCGGCCAGACAGGACCGCCAGCACCTGCCCTGCTCGGCCAGACAGGACCACCAGCACCAGCCCCGCTGGGCCAGACAGGACCGCCAGCAACTGAGTCACTGCAAAGGACACCGCCGCCACAAGCACCACTGAACAGGGCACTGCCGCCACAAACACCGCTGAACAGGGCACCGCTGCCACAAGCACCGCTGAACAGGGCACCACCGCCACAAGCACCGCTGGCCCATGAGCGCCAAGGGCACTGACGCTACTGAGTCCTTCACAAGCAGGATAAAGCACCCTGGGCACCATGCCCCCTCCAGAACCAGTGGAGAGATGCATCCACTACCTCAGTCCTTAGCAGGATGAAGCACTCTGGGCACCATGCCCCCTCCAGAACCAGTGGAGACTGTCATCCACTTGTGAGACTGTGGCTTTGCACTCCCCTGGATGGAACAGTGGGCAACCCACCCACTGTAGAGACTTGAGAGACTGTGGCTTTGTACTCCCCAGGATGGAACAGTGGGCAACCCACCCACTGTAGAGACTTGAGAGACTGTGGCTTTGCACTCCCCAGGATGGAACAGTGGCCAAACCACCCACTGTAGAGACTTGAGAGACTGTGGCTTTGCACTCCCCAGGATGGAACAGTGGGCATGTGGCCCTCTTGTGGATTTGCCGTTTTTGTGCACTCAACCGGCTGAGGTGCCCCCTTTCCCTCCCCCTGAGGTGCCTGTTTTCTTGCTCTATGATGCCCCTCCAGTGTTCTCTCCATCATGGTTGGGGATCTTGTGTGGGCCTCGCCCATACTGTGTGGGCCCAGTGTTCCACGGACTTCATTGGAGCACTACCTGGACTACTAAGCTTGGTGTATATTTTGTTTATAGTGTATATATATATATTTTTGCGTACTTGATTTTAATATATTACAATGGTTACACTCATTTTCTTTTGTCTTTGCATTCTTCCGGGGAGGGTTGGGGGGTGTAACTATAATGTATCATGCTGTATTAGTGTATGTGTTGTCGTGGGTGAGGGTGGGGGTGGGGGTGTTCCGTGTTGCGTGTGCGTGTCTCTGTTTTTTCCCTCCTCCCTCCCCTGTGTCCTGGTAGAGGAGCAAGAAGATAAGGGCTGGCAGGATCTGTAGCTCTCGTTCCATGGCGTCCGGATTCCTCGTGGGGTGTGTAGAGGTGAGCGTTTTCCCTTTGAAGTCCTGTTTCCGCCGTGTTTTTGTTCGCGGTGAATCTGCCCCGGAAAAGGTGGCGGATTGGTAGGTTGTGATACTGTGGGCGGTACTTTGTCCTCCGTCTGTCTGTTGGCAGTTACCACCGCACTGTTTGTTTGTACCGCCGTGGCGGTCGGAGTGTTAAAGTGGCTGTCTTTGTTGGTGGTTTCCGCCACAGTCGTAATTGCAATTTTTTTACCGCCGGCCTGTTGGCGGTCTTACCGCCGCTTTAACACCGTCTGCCAGGGTTGCAATGACCACCTAAATTCTACAAAGTATCAATAGCTACATCATATTCTAGCAAGTAGTTCTCATGGGAAAGAAATTTAGCTGCTAGCATTTGGTCAACACAGTGGAAAATTACAAATCTAATTCTTTATGCAACCATTTTAAGCAATGCGACTTGACATGAGGCTGTGCAACTAGGCCCAAGACCTCACTAATTTAAGGCTTACAATTAATTAAAGCATATGCATAATACATGATCGTTAATATCACATGCTACTACATAAATCTAAACATGAGCATGACATTTCATTTTAATAAGCAGGTAATAAGGGCACTTCATGATTACTGGCGGCCACTGAAGTAGACACATATTGCAAAGTTGCGTATTATTTTTTTATATTAATTCATTGTCTATGCAGATTTAACATTCAGAATACATAAATATTTATTAGTAAGATTCAGCGTTAACACAGATAATATCCTTAAGTGCTCCCTGGAACATGGGTGAGCCGATCCTGGTTTTTATGGACCAGGATTTGCCCCTGATGATGAAGCATTGCATTAATAGAGTGGGTGAGGGTCTTAAAAATAAGCATTTAAGTATTTCTGATATAACTGCTCAACTGGTATGCTCAATTTGGAGATAAACTGGGCTATAGTATACCTGTGTTTTGTATAAATATTGGACCCCTAGAACCAATCAACAGAACACTCCTGGACCTATAGAAGGTACAGGAGAAGGACTTCCCTGCTTCCAGAGGACTGCCTTGCTGCTTGAAAGGCTTCCTTGGTGTCTGAGAAGGAGAAATGGACCTACTTGCTTTAATCCCAGGCAAACTGGAGTGAATCCAAGGGTCAGTTGGTTGACCTTGTGTGTGAGCTACAGGGAAAATAGTATTGTAAACTGCTCAGCTGACCTGCTACAATTGAACTACCTGCCTGGACCTGCACCTTGACCTGCCTGATCCTTGCTGGCTTCTTCTGGAGTGACATCCTGATCCTGAAGAAGTGCTTTCCAAAGTCCTGGACCCTTGGCTGGCAGCAGAGTGTACTCCTCTGCAAGAAAAGGTGAAAATCCTGAAGTTTGGGATCCTTGTGACTGTGATTGGGCCTTTTCTTGCTGAGGCTCCGCTGACCATAATGACCACCAATGCAAAGCTCTGTTGAGACCTGCTCTTCACGCTACAACAATGACAGCAATGTGAGAGCCTCACTTTGAGCTGCAGCAATGACAGCCCTTCGTGACCATTCAAGTGAAGTTACAGCAACAACAGTCCATCAAGACAGACTGGTTCTTTACTCTACAGCGATAAAAGCCCATGATGTAGGGCTGGGTGAAAAATTCTGCTTTGCCAGTAGAGTTTGCAGAGCTCTGCACACTCCACCCTCTGCTGAGAGTGTGGAGTTCAACCAAAACTCCCCCAACCACTGCATGACAGAGTTTCTTCTCGCATGCAGCTCACCTACATAAATTTGGTTAGTGCAAGCAAGAATTTGCATTCTCTAGTGCGATTTTTGGGCTGCCGGTGAGATTTTTCAATGCGGGTGGTCGAGACAGGTCTTGAGTGTTCGCATTGAGAAGGCTGCCACTTGAGTAGAAAATCGGCGCAAGCAGCAGAAATAGGCAGTAGTCTTTGGCATGGCATGTGGTGCTGTTCGCACTGATTTTACAGTGCTGAAGAAGCCTATGGTGCTGAAAATGAGCTTGAGCAGTGCAGCATGCCCGATTCCGTCTGCTTGTGGAACTTGCAAAGTTTTTGTGTTAGAGAAATTAACGGAAATTCAGATTTGTATATCTAGGGACGTGAAGGAGTTCTGATATTGTGCTAAGATCTGATTTGCTACCAAACACATCAACAAGGAAGTGTGGGTAGCCATGTTGAGACACAGCTTCAGCTGAGTTGCATGAAAAAAAAGACCTTAGCTTTGGTACTTGGGCCACAGAGGGACCCCTCCCAGAGCCAAAAAGCACTTTAAAAAAAAAATGTTGCCACAGTATCTCAACGGGGTCGCAAATCCATGGCAAAAATAAAAATAAAAGATGTGTGTGCTCCTGCACTTCTTAATACTAAAGCCCCATGGTTTGCTAAGTCTCAGAGGCATTGATATTTGTAAAGTGGGGGGCACTCATCCCCCTCGCAGCCTTGGGGATTGCCACCTCCCTGGGCCATTGTTTATTGTAGTACAGGGCCACCCGGCCACCCTGCAGTCCCGGGTACAGCCACCTCCCTGGGGCTTTAATGTTATTAAAGCTCCCATCGAGGAGCCATTGATGCCCCTCTGGACCACCACCCCCTAGGGTCAGCTCCTGCTATGTCCCAGGGTGCCCACCCCCAGGACATAGCTGTTTGCTGTGGCTTGGCAGCAGGTTTACAACGGGCACAAAGCCACATCAAACACTCTGCTCCAATAAAGGGAGAGTTTAAAAACATCTCTGCCTTCATCGGAGATGAGGTTTCCTTGGTCTGCATTGCCATGGAGATGCAGGCTGGCACACAGAGGAAACTGACCCAACAGAGAGACAGCTGCTTAGGAGGAAACTGCTCTAACAGAGAGGGAGATGCTAAGCAGCTCCCTCACAGTGACAGCAATGCTGCCTCTCGCAGGAGGTGAGGAATCAGCTGGGACTGGGGGGGCCTTCAGGATCCCCCCCACAGTCCCCAACATTGAGATTGGGTGCCCTGGGGGACACCCAGGTCACATGACCGGGCTGTGGGGGATGGGGTCCCTGATTCCAAGATCAGCCCTGGGGAGGGGGGCTACACAGCCCCTCCCCTCAAAAAACAAATAATTAAACAGCACCCCAGGAGATGGGGTTCCCAGGGCCAAGATTGGCCTAGGGAGTGAGGCCGTGGGTTCTCCTATCCCTAAACAAAATGAGGGTAGGCCTCTGGGAATGGGGTCCCTGGGGCCGACAATAGGCCTGGGGAGGGGAACTGCACAGCCCCCCTGCTCCTCAAAAATTAAATATTTAGGCCAGGCTCTGGGCAATGGGGTCCCCGGAGCGAGATCAAACTAAGGAGGGGGCCCAAGCGGCCTGCCTGTAGAGATGCGGATAAGCACACAGAGGAAACTGATCTCGCAGAGAAGAAGCTGCTCAGCAGATCCCTCTCTGCAAAAGCAATGCTGGCTCCCGCACAGCCCCCCCAACACGTGCCCTAGTTACCTTGGGCATGTGTTATAGTATCTTGAGATAATTCTAACTATAACTGGTGAATTTCTGTGGTATGGTACGTTTAAAATGTGAGGCAACCTATAACTTCCCTGTAACCTTTATATATATATATATATATATATATATATATATATTACTAGTAGGTTAATATTGTTAGGACCATGTTTCCATAGAAAAATCTTTTTTTACTTGCCTATATCGTTAGCGTCATTTTACGAATCTTCCCAAAAATTTCTAAAAGAAGTGTACTGATGGTTCTTGTTGCACACAGAAAGTTTCAGGTTGGTCTGACAAGTGGGGGTTAAGAAAAAGGGGGAGGTCAGAAAACATGCAATTCCCATGTTAATTCCCATAGGAGTTTTGAACACGACTATAGCCCGAACCACTGGACGGAATTACACCAAATTTGGCAGAAAGGTAGGTTTCAGTACCTAGATTACTGTTTTGGATATTAAGGCCCGCATTACAACCCTGCCGGTCGGTGTTAAAGCGCAATTATGACCGTGGCCAAAACCGCCAACATAGACAACCACTTTAACACTCCAACTGCCACGGCGGTACAAACAAACAGCATGGCGGTCACCGCCAACAGACAGGCGGAAGACAATGTACCGCCCACACCATTATGAGAGGCCAATCCGCCACATTTTCCGGGGCGGATTCAACATGAACGAAAACATGGCGGAAACAGGACTTGGAAGGAAAAACTCTCACCTCTACACACCCCACGGGGAACCAGGACACCATGGAGCCGGAAGTCCAAATTCTCCCTGCGATAGTCTTCCTGCTCCTCTACCAGGAGCACGAGTGATGACCACGGTGAGTACTGCACCTACGACACAGGGGAGGGGGGAAAAGAGAGTGACACACACACGCAACATGAAACACCCCCACCCCCACCCTCACCCACAACAGCACACACATAAATACATGCTGAAACATTACATTTCCTCCCCAACCTCCCCCTAGAAGAGCGCAAGGACAAAAGGAAATGAGTTGAACGACTGTAATCATGAAAAAAAAATACTCAAAAATATATATACACTAATAACAAATATGTACACCAAGACTTCAAGTCCATATACTGCACCTAAATAGTCCGTGGACCACTGGGCCCAAAATGCATGGGTGAGGCCCACACTCAGTACCCGATCCAAACGGAGAGAACACTGCAGGGGCATCATATCGAAATGAAACAGGCACCTCAGGGGGAAGGGAAGGGTGGGGGCACATCAGCCGGATGAGTGCACGACGCCAGCTCCACGCAGGGGCTCCATGCCCATTGATGTATCCTGGGGAGTGCAAAGCCACAGTCTCTCAAGTCTCTCCAGTGGGTGGTTTGTCCACTGCTTTATCCTGGGGAGTGCAAAGCAACAGTGTCTCAAGTCTCTCCAGTGGGTGGTTTGGCCACTGCTTTTTCCTGGGGAGTGCAAAGCCACAGTCTCTCAAGTGGATAACAGTCTCCACTGGTTCTGGAGGGAGCTTTGTGCCTAGAGTGCTTCATCCTGTCAAGGACTAAGGTAGTGGATGTGATACTCCACTGGTTCTGGAGGGGGCTTTGTGCCCAGAGTGCTTCATCATGCCAAGGACTCAGGTAGTGGATCTGACACTCCACTGATGGTGGGGAAACCTGGAAGCTGTCCAGGCCCCTGGAACTGACAACCAGCCTCGTACGAATGACCACTGGGGATGGCAGCCATGTCTGCGGTGGTGCCACTGGCACAGAATGTGGCATGGCCGCTGGTGGTGCTGGCGGCGGGCTCAGTAGCGGCCGTGCTTGCGGCGCTCAGTGGGCAGCGGTGCTGGTGGGTGTCTCACTGAGCATGCTGCTGGCAGTGGTGTCCTGAGCAGGGGTGCTGGTGGGGGGCTCACTGAGCTTGCTGCTGGTGGCGGTGTCCTGAGCGGTGGTGCTGGTGGGTGGCTCACTGAGCGTGCTACTGGCGGCGGTGTCATGAGCGGCTGTGCTGGTGGGTGGGCTCACTGAGCTTGCTGCTGGTAGCAGTGTCCTGAGCGGCTGTGCTGGTGGCGGCCTCACTTAGCTTGCTGCTGCTGAAGGGCACAGTGTCTGTGGTGCAGGTGTAGGGCACAGTATCCTGGGTGCTAGCGGCAGTGCCCGTGATGGCAGTGCATGTGGCGGTGCCAGTGGCGGTCTTGTGTAGTTTGGGTGGAGGGCTCACAGACACATTGGGAGAGGACACAGGGGATGTGTGAATGGTAGTGTGGGTGGTGAGTGCACGTGAGTGGTGTGTGGTGATGGGCGTGCTGGTGATGGAGGTAGTGGCTGAAGATGTAGTGCATGCAGGTGTGAGTGGAGATGTGACAGGAAGAGAGGAGGGAGACGTGGAGAAGGGGGACACAGTGGAGGCAGTGGATGTTGGTATGTATGCATGGGTATTATGCTTGTGTGAGTGCCTGTGGGATGTGTGGTGCTTATGTTTGCCAGAGCTACCCTTGTGTGTTGAGGTGTGTGCATGCTGCTCTGATGGTGTGCTTGGGATAGGCTGAGGTACTGGGATTGGGTCTGGTGGAGGAAGTTGGAGGGGGAAGGCTGGACACAGGGACAATGGCTGCCATCAGTGCTGAGGCCAGAGTCTGAAAAGCTCGCTGTTAGGCTACCTGACCAGAATAAATGCCCTCCAGGTATGCATTTGTCTGTTGCAACTGCCTCTCTACCCCCTGGATGGTATTCAGAATGGTAGACTGCCCAACAGTGAGGGATCTGAGGTCAATGGCCTACTCACTGAGGCAGCAGGGCTGACTGGGGCAGGGGCTGAGGTGCCTGGGGCGAAGGAGATGCCCACCCTCCTGGGTGAGCGGCCACAAGACACACACTGAGGGGCTGCTGGAGGGCGGTGCTGGTGTGGGGGTGGCGACTGTACCTGTAGATGTGGTGGGCACAGATGGGCCCGCCACCACAAGGGAGCTCCCATCAGAGGAAGAGTCGGTGTCGCTGGTCTCAGCTCCTGTCCCCGCCGTGGAGCTCCCCTCACCCTCGGTCCCACTGGTGAATTCTGAGTCCGTAGTCTCGCCCTCCAGGGCCATGTGGAATGCAGCTCCCTCCTGCTCAGGTCGCACAGCTCCTCTGCTTGATGATGCTAATGCACACAAGAACAGGGAGACCACAAAGAGGGGGGAAAGAAAGTAGAAAGACATGTTCAGTGCATGCAATACCGCTACCGTTGGCGGACACTACAGACACAGCAGCCCTCTGCACTACGCCATGCACTTTGAGTTCCCTAATTCATCACAGGGACATGGGGTACAAGGCCTATGCCCGATTGCTGCACACATGCAAGTCACAGGAGCCTGACTAGGTGTAGATGGCTCTTACCACTGGTGGGGATGGGGTGCCACTGAGCCTGCCTCACAAAAGGTCCTTGCCTACAAGGCTCGCCCTAGCCTAGGGGAACCCACAGTCCACCTCCCCCACCCAGACACCTCCAATGTGCGCTGAATCAGATAGATGTGAGTGCACTCACCCCCTTG